>NC_073635.1:66398260-66703043 GCF_029407905.1 Bubalus kerabau
CAGGGGAGCCTGGTAGGCTTCCGTCTATGGGGTTGCACAGAGTCAGACATGACTAAAGCAACTTAGCAGCAGCAGCAGCAACAGTAAGACGCAGGAGAAAAGTGATCTTTCCTAATGTTTTGCACATGGCTTTGTTCCCTTAATCCATTGGCTTAACCACAGGTTAATATTGTTAATGTTACTCTTTTCAATGAATAATTGCTTTTCAATTTTCAATAATAGTAATTTTCAAATATGAATTATTTTCAACAGGTTGCATTTTCTTTTTGTCTCTACTTATCTGACTTCTTTATCTCAATTGTTTCTGAACTTGACTAGGGACCAGGGGATCTTTTTACTGGAATAGCTGGAATTCTTTATCTTTTCTATTGGGCCAGAAAACCTGAGAAAGACACGGAGAGTGGAATTTAGGCATAACAATTATTAATATATACCTGATAGGTGACTTAAAGGGTTTGCTGCTGCTTCTGCTAAGTCGCTTCAGTCATTTCCAACTCTGTGTGACCCCATAGACGGCAGCCCACCAGGCTCCGCCATTCCTGGGATTCTCCAGGCAAGAACACTGGAGTGGGTTGCCATTTCCTTCTCTGATGCATGAAAGTGAAAAGTGAAAGTGAAGTCGCTCAGTCATGTCTGATTCAATCTTTGAGACCCCCATGAACTGCAGCCTACCAGGCTCCTCAGTCCATGGGATTTTCCAGGCAAGAGTACTGGAGTTGGGTGCCATTGCCTTCTCTGCTTAAAGGGTTTCAGTTCAGTTCAGTAGCTCAGTCGTGTCCAACTCTTTGCAACCCCATGAATTGCAGCACGCCAGGCCTCCCTGTCCATCACCAACTCCCTGAGTTCACTCAGACTCACGTCCATCGAGTCAGTGATGCCATCCAGCCATCTCATCCTCTGTCGTCCCTTTCTCCTGCCCCCAATCCCTCCCAGCATCAGAATCTTTTCCAATGAGTCAACTCTTTGCATGAGGTGGCCAAAAGGTTTAGATATTAGCAAATAATAATTAAATAATTAAAAGGTTTAGATATTAGCAAATAAGTATCACTTGGGTTTTTGGCTTGTGTTATGCCCTTTCAAAAATTTGTTTGGTTGTTTCTTAAATGGGGGAGCCTGGTCAGGTAACTTCATGCCTTTCGCTTAATTAGCATGGGCTACTGCCTATAGCCAATGGCACCCCACTCCAGTACTCTTGCCTGGAAAATCCCATGGATGGAGGAGTCTGATGGGCTGCAGTCCATGGGGTCACTAAGACTTGGACATGACTGTGCGACTTCACTTTCACTTTTCACTTTCATGCATTGGAGAAGGAAAGGCACCCCACTCCAGTGTTCTTGCCTGGAGAATCCCAGGGACAGGGGAGCCTGGTGGGCTGCCCTCTATGGGGTCTCAGAGTCAGACATGACTGAAGCGACTTAGCGGCAGCAGCAGCAGAAGCTGCCTGTAGAGCTTAATGCTCTATTTTGTGGTTTTTGCTTAAATATATGTCACTGTTTCTTTTCTGGCGAGTAAGCAGGATATGTCTTTTAAAAAGCACTAGCCATTTAGGAGGCTAGAGAATGTGGGCTGCTGGTGTAAACTGAATACACAGGCTCAATTCAAGCCTGGTATTGCAGTCAAGTGGCAAACAGGCATGAACACACGAAAAATGTGTGTTTTAGTCCTCAAAACTAATAGTGCATCAGTAAATTAAAAAAATCTGAAGGCAACCAGGAACTGCATGTGTCACTGAGCAAAATAGAGCGGCGCTAACTGTAAACTCTTTGAGGATGGGCAATGCTAAGGGAGGAGTTTCAAGTCCTTTTACTAAAGTTAGGACAACATGAAGGAACTGGTAATTAAAAACTCTTGTGAATGTTTCTAGATACATGAGACTTGTTGAGGGATTCAAGGAGGAATCAGAGTTCAGAAAACTCACATCAGTTTTATTATCAGGGCAATAATAGTGAGAGAATAGAATGAAAGGGGAGAAGATAGGCTGATTCAGCTGGAAGGAGAGAGAGAGTTTGTTAAAGAGGACTGCTGGCAGCTTACAGAACCAATTGGAAAGTGATGAAAGGGAATTGAGATGGTGAGAAAAGCAAAGGAGGTGAAATTAACCTCTTAAAAGTTCATCCGGGGGGGACTAGGAAATGACGATCCATTAGGTTTTCTTAAATCTCAAACACTAAGCATAATAAAGTCTAAGACAAAATTTCAGAGAGCCAGTTGGAGCAATTAATTTAAAAGGGTAAAGGAGCTCTTGAGAGGTGGCCTTTTAAAGCTAAACCTCAAAAGAGAGTAGAAAGTGGTTGCCCAGGGCCTGGGACCTGGGGGTACAAATTTCAGATATGCAAGATGAATAAGTTCTGGGGATCTATGGCAGTGTAACCATGGTTGGTAATACGGTATTGTATAGTTGACATTGTTGGGAGAGTAGGTTTTAAGTATTCTCACCCAAAAAATGTATTAAGTATGTGAGGTGATTAATACTGTGGTGATTATTTCACAATTTATACATATATCAGAACATTAATTATACTTATTCAGTCTATACTTTTTAATTTGTCAACTGTACCTTATTGGTGCTTATACTTTCGTCTGTGAAGTGGCATCTGTCCTTATACTTTCGACTGTTGACCAAAAAGCTTTGTGCTGTCGTTCTCTCTCACCCTGGACTTTGTAACCACAGATTTTTTTTTTTTCCTTAAGAAATTTTCAATTTTACTTCAGAGTTGGAGTTTTTAAATATTTACTCAGCAGAGAACATAAGAACACAAATATAAAATGAAAAATCTTTACAATGTGGGAAAAAAGCTGAAGCTTAAAAGATCATAGTAGGACTCCTGAGATTATGTTGGCTGTGTTAAATAAGTATAAAAATCTGGGCATGTTGAAGAGAGGAAGACAATAGTGGTGTGAAATGATCAGAGAGGTGTTAGATGATTGATGTGCAAAGTGACACAGTCATTGTAAGTGATGCTAGGAATCTCCTGTCTCTTTAGGGAACAAACCCAAGAGATACATAGAATTAGGATTCTAAGGGAAGCAGCAAGAGAGATAGGCTCATTAGAGGGGATCTAGGCAAGATAATGGTAGTTTGAATCCAATCTTGGGTTAGCTGTTCAAAGGATACTTTTGTTATTCTCAGTACTTCTTGACTTAATCTCATTATAGGAGATGAAAACGAGAGGGTTATATTAGAAAATAAAATATCTGGGCCAGAAAACAAAGGGAAATAAAATGGAAAGAAGATGCTTGAACACAGCAAGCAATGCTGCCCTACCTGAGTTAGAGAAGGAAAGGGGCCAACCTCAAAGCAAAGAAAATTATTTAAAACTTAGCTGAGTCATCTTGAAAAAAGTAAAAAACAGCACAGAGAAAGAAAACTTTAGAGGCATAGTCCAGATTGTAGGAAAATATATAGTAAAAGGGAAAGCTACTTAACTCTTGGAACAATGAAGCACTTTTAAAATAGGGGCATGAGGATCATGGCAGAGGGCTTTGTCCTCACTTAGCACCCAGGGTCACAAGCTTGAGAAAGACCATCTACGTGTCCTGCTGGGGGTCTGAAGAGGCATTTCTGTGGTTGGTACGTGTGTGGTAACATTTTCAAAGGCAGGTTTCTGGATACATGCACACCACTGTTCGCTGCAGCACTGTTTACAATAGCCAAGACTTGGAAGCAATTTAAATGTCCATAGCAGGCAAACGGGTAAAGAAGATGTGGTACGTGTTTACAATGGAGTATTACTCAGCCATGAAAAATAATTGAATAATGCTATTTGTAGCAACATGGTTGGTACTGGAGATTAAAATAGTAAGTGAAGTAAATCACACAGAGAAAGACAAAAGTCATATGGAATCATTATATGTGGAATCTAAAAGAAATGAAATAATTGAAAACAAAAACAGACTCACAGAAATAGAGAACACATTTCTGGTTACAGTGAGGGATAGTCTGGGAGTTTGACAGTTACACACTGCTGTATTTAAAATAGATAACCAAAAAGAGCCAACTGTATAGAAAAATATACAAAAAACAAGCAAACAAAAAAACAAACAGGTTTCTTTTTTAGTAGTGTCCTGGGAAAAGTTAGTGATTACAGCCACTATGGTCTAGGATGGAGCTTACATTCAACTAAGCCTAAAGTGCTAGAAATATGGAGTTCAACTACAAAAGAAGGTTAAGAAGTTTTGATTATGCAGGAAGGAAAAGGAAAGTGCTGTAAATGAGAATTGGTGACTGGGTTTGCCGCCAATGTGTATCTCTAAATTTTGTAGGAAAATAAGAATGCCATTCTCTGAGAGACAATAGTATCAGTATCAGTTCAGTTGCTCAGTCATGTCCAACTCTTTGCGATCCCATGGACTCTAGCACATCAGGCCTCCCTGTTCATCACCAACTCCCAGAGCTTGCTCAAATTCATGTCAGTGATGCCGTCCAACCATATCATTCTCTGTTGTCTGATTTTCCTCCTGCCTTCAATCTTTTCCAGCATCAGGGTCTTTTCCAATAAGTCAGTTCTTTGCATTATGTGGCCAAAGTATTGGAGCTTCATCTTCAGCATCAGTCCTTCCAATGAATATTCAGGACTGATTTCCTTTAGGGTTGACTGGTTGCATCTCCTTGCAGTCCAAGGGACTCTCAAGAGTCTTCTCCAAAACCACAGTTCAAAAGCATCAATTCTTTGGTGCTCAGTTTTCTTTATGGTCCAACTCTCACATCCATACTTGACTACTGGACTAGATGGACCTTTGTTGCAAAGTAATATCTCTGCTTTTTAATATGCTGTCTAGGTTGGTCATGACTTTTCTTCCAAGGAGCAAAAGTATTTTAATTTCAAGGCTGCAGTCACCATCTGCAGTGATTTTGGAGCCCAAGAAAACAAGTCTGTCACTGTTTCCATTGTTTCCTCATCCATTTCCATGAAGTGATGGGACCAGATGCCATGATCTTCATTTTTTGAGTGTTGAGTTTTAAGCCAACTTTTTCACTCTCCTCTGTCATTAAGAGGCTCTTCGGTTCCTCTTGGCTTTCTGCCATAAATGAGGTGTTATCTGCATATCTGAGGTTATTGGTATTTCTCCCTGCAATCTTGATTCCAGCTTGTGCTAAACCCAGCCCAGCATTTCACATGATGTACTCTGCATATAAGTTAAATAAACAGGGTGACAATATACAACCTTGACGTACTCCTTTCCCAATTTGGAACCAGCCAACTTTAACCTCCTGATGCAAAATTGCTCTCAATTGGGTTTCAGTTCTCAGTGTGTGTGTGTGTGTGTGTGTGTGTGTGTGTGTGTGTGTGTACATACATATCTCCTCTGCTCATCTGGAATAGATGGATGGCATCCTGTTTAAGCTGAGAATATTCTCCTCCTCCCTCAGGCACCACCCTAGTGGTGTTGCTCTAATCTTTGGCCGAAGTCCTGGGGTCTAGGAATTCAATTTTCTTGGAACAGCTGCTCTAATGGTCGGGGATAGCCTTGACTTCTAAATTTTGTGAGTGTGGAGTTACTGCCTTGACAGTGTTGTGTCTATTAACTCTTCAGACCCTCTGAAAGTGAGCAATAAGTGGTTTTGGTGGTGAACTAATTTAAATTTGGAGATGCTTTTTGTGGAAGATGGCTTGGTTTGATGGACTTGAAGGAAATCTGGTTTAACTGAGTCATCAAGAGCTTTTCTGGTTGAGACTGAGAAGGGGAAATTGGAGCATGTTAACTTGTATTTGATTTTCCAGTGTATTTTAGGGCTTCCTTGGTGGCTCAGCGGTAAAGAGTCTGCCTGCCAATGTGACAAAAGAGATGTGGGTTTAATCCCTAGGTCAGGAAGATCCCCTGGAGAAGGAAATGGCAACCCACTCCAGTATTCTTGCCTGGGAAATTCCATGGACAGAGGAGCCTTGTGGGCTACAGTCCATGGGGTTGCAAAGTGTGACATTACTGAGTACACAGCACACATAATGTACTTTATGTTTGAGATTTCAACACCAATTCTTAAGAGCAAGAGAATTTGACCTTGAACTTTCAATATTTGGACAATTTCTTTTTCCTGAGAACTTGATAGTGGAGGTTATGTTCAAATTTGGCATTGTATTTAATTAGGGGTGTGTGTGTGTGTGAGAGAGAGAGAGACAGAGACAGAGAGAGACAGAGAAATTAAATGCCCTTTCAGAGCCTTCAGCAGTCACTATGTGTGTGTGTGTGTGTGTGTGTGTGTGTGTGTGTGTGTGTTTGTATGTGTGTATATATAGTTACTGACTTGGGGACAGTGTCCCCATGCATTTGGGAGAGTGACAGTGCTGATGCTTCACAATTGAGTAAATGAAGACTTGTGAGCACTTTCAGGGTGAAGGGACTTTCTTTCCTTTGACATCTCTTACCCACGTAGAGGGAGATCTGTTAGAATAACAACTTGAATCTCTGTCTATTCTCTGCCTTTCTTCTTCCCGTCAGAGGAAGGAAATGACTTATCTGGTCAGTGGAGTTGGAGACAGAATTGAGCCTACTTAGCTCAGGTCCTTCCTCTTTCCTTTCTTTGGGTTTGACAGCCTGCAGAGAGCACACGTTCTGTTCTGGGCTTTCATGGACTAAGATTTACCGAGGCAGCTTCCCACGGATAGGCCTCTAAGGGTGCAGCTGTGCCCATGACTGGTTGGATACACCCACAGGGAATTAGGCAGATGGAGTTAGTGAGTCCTGTCATCTGAACACCTAAGCCATATACGTCCTTTCTTTTATCAATAATTAACAGGCATCTGTTCTCCGTCCGCCTGATCCCTATGTCTGTATCTGATTGGTGTCAAATTTGGGTAAGGAATGAAGACATCATTTATTGGGTTCCTTCAGACCTCACTTTTGGAATCATGACGTCTCCTAATGGTATATTTTGTTAATATTTTAAAGTAAATGTCTTATTATTATTCAATTGTAATCTATAAAATCTCTAAGGTCAACGAGGCATAAGATACTTTAGGAAGTATAAAAAAAAGATCTGATTTTGAAAAAGACACAGCAACACAGAATCAAATGGCAAGTTATCTTTGAAGTTGTCTATCCCAATGCATTTTTTCACTTTTTCTTAGTGGTTAAAGAAACTAAGACTGAGAGAGAGGATAAGATACTAGCTTAGGTCGTACAGCTGATTTGTGGCAGAATCATTTCCTTTTTCCTTCTATAACCTTGACATGAACAGAGTTTAGACCTGTAGTTGAATTAGATCAAAAATAAATGTTTACCAAAGTCCTATAAATCTAGGAACTGCTTTTAAAACAAATCACCTAATTTAGCTCACTCTTCCAATCAGGTACACTCTGTTGTTTATGATACCTTCTTTACCCTTTTGAGAGTAATAATTTTTTCTCTACTTTCTTTATTTCACTTGATAAATACTGATCTCTTTCTGTGTTTCTGCTGGAGCTTGAAATTAATATAGTTTTCTTTACCAATATTACCAATTATATGAACATCATGATGGCTGTAGGGCTTAAATAATGTTGAAGAGTAGTATAGGGGTAGATTGAATTGTTAAGAAGAGTGTTCCATTTAACAGATGGATATGATTAGGTTGGAGAGACAAAGAATGGTTTGGTCACAACAGCAGTCTCGCCACTTTACAATCCTTGGGGCACCAACATTTGCTTCAATGCCTGCAAGAACCTTGCTACTGGTTCGCCCTCATTCCCCATGTCTTTTTGTAACAGAATGTATAGTTTGTTTATATCCCTGTGTGTGCATATGATACTACTCCCTTAAGTTAGAATTTTAGAGTTGATTAAGACTTTGGGTTAGATTGAACGATGAATATATTGAGATACAGGAAAAGTGGCTTGCCCAGAGTTGATTTCCACTAATGGGAGAAACAAGACTTGAACCCTCAACTCTTAATTTTGGCAAAAACAAAGAATTTTTTTCTCTTGCATATAAGCCTAATATAAATCCATTTAGAAACTTGCAGCAATAGAAATGTAAAAATGAAAATATAAATGGTATATAATTATGAATTTCAGAGGTATTGACCTTTGGTATTTATCTCTCCAGTAATCTCCCTCTGCTTATTTACTCCTGTCACCCTAAAGATTTGTCCTAGTTAATGTAAATATCTGTGCATGACTTTTTAAACTATCAATTTCATAATACATTTCAGAGATATGTCTTATTATATTTAAATATCCACCTGTTGCCTGACATGTTTGTCCAGACAAGATTTTTTCTTTATGCTACATGTTTTTTTTCTGGCAATTAAAACGCCACTGAGTATTTGCTTTAATACCTTTATTATATAATTGCATTATGCTTATTTTATGTATTTTATTTATCTGGAATGTATTATAGTGAAGGCTGTAGAGTGGAGTTTCGGCTTTGTATTTTCCAAGATAGTAACTTAATACTTTCCCAGTGGTACCCACTGAATTGCCTGTGTTTTTTTTTTCCTCCACACTGATGCATTGATGCAGGTATTCAGAGTTTTATACTTGCAGATACACTTTAGAATTATTGTATCAATTTCATATTTTCCACCCCCTTGGGATTGTATTAAATTTATAGGTTTCATTTAGGGAAGAAACTGACATCTTTACAATGAAGTCTTCCTATTCAAGAAGAAGATGATATCTCTGCCTTTATGTGAGTCTTCTTTATCTTCCCTCAGTAGTTTTATAGTTTTCTTCATTATAGTGTCTGCACATTTTTATTGCTTATTTCATTTTTTGGTTATTGTTACTGTTAGATTTATACAATTTACTTATAGTTACATTTAACAGTGTTAGAGATTCTGTATTTTTTAGGCATTTGGGATTTTCAAACAGTACAATAACATACCTTAAAATAATTGTTTTTCAATTTTGTCAATATTTATACTTTGATTTTATTCTTATTTTTAATTGCACTGGTTAGCACTTACAATGTGAATGATCATATTGTTTACAAGTATTTGCCTTCTTTACGAGTTTGATAGAAACAGCTTTATTATAGTTTTATTATTTAATGTGATGACTGTGCCAAATATGTCAACTAAGTATATGACTTATAAACCTTGTACTATGGAAGTTCTATTTTCATTTAAAACATAGATAATTATGTGTGTATATACTTATATGTATGTATACACTATATATACACTATGTATGTATGCATGTATATAGGTATGCCTATGTGTTTTTGTATATATATATATATGCACATACATATATGTGTGTCTATCCTTTTAAAACAAATTCTGATTGCCATGAAATAATTCTTCATGTTCTGTGATTATAATAAATACATCATGGCATTTTATTATCATGAGTATAACATGCTGCTGCTGCTGCTGCTAAGTGGCTTCAGTCGTGTCTGACTCTGTGCGACCCCATAGATGGCAGCCCACCAGGCTCCCCCATCCCTGGGATTCTCCAGGCAAGAACACTGGAGTGGGTTGCCATTTCCTTCTCCAATGCATGAAAGTGAAAAGTGAAAGGGAAGTCACTCAGTCATGTCTGACTCTTCGCGACCACATGGGCTACAGCCTACCAGGCTCCTCCATCCACAGGATTTTCCAGGCAAGAGTACTGGAGTGGGGTGTCATCGCCTTCTCCGAGTATAACATAGATAAGTAGAAATGTGTGGGTTGTGGTAGGATGATCTCTAATACTATACCAAGTGTATCTTCCACTGTCATGTTTTGCTGCTAAAATTCTGACTGAAAAGATTTCTTTTTAAATTAATGAGTATGTCTTATAGTAAAGACTTATTCATTAATTTAAATTAATGGAGTGAATTATTCAGAAAACCACATCTTGAATATGTTGTGGGAAAGTTGAGGTCTGTATGGGCAGGGTAATGGGACCACTATAATGTAGAAAATTCTCTTACCTCTTTCTTGGAACCTGAGGGTGAAAGGAGAATATTAAAGGATTAAGAAAATTTTAAGATTGGATTTTGGAATAAGAAATTTGTGCTTTTCATAAAGTATATTTATATTTCTATGTAGGTTCATGCTTAAATAACTCTTCCTCTAAAAGAATGAGGGATAAATTCATGCTTGAGACTTGAAATTTATGTATTAAGTGTGAATGGGTGACCTTAAAATATTCAATGTTTTATGAAAGAAGAAGTTCTCAAGGAACAGTGAAACTTTTTTTTTTTTCATTGTGCCTGGTGACTGTGGACAAGTATAATCTTACAGAATGGAAAGATGCAGAAACCATAAGAGTTTATGATTCTGGAAAGAGAAAGAATTGGTGGTGGAATTCAAGACAAGCTATAACAGCCTGAAAATAGCCCAGAACAGAAGGAAAAACCAGAAAAGGGTCAGACAATACTGATATAGATGGAGAGTATTAGAACACCATGACCCCAGACCTCACTGCTAAGATGAAGATGAAATGGAGGTGGTGAGAAAAAGTACCTGCCAACCAAGAGAATTCAGAAGACCTTTGCTGCTCTGGTGAAGGAAACAATTTTGATTCCAGAAGTCCAATTTAGTTCTGGTCCCTAAATTGGATTTTGTATTCCAGAGACTGTGAAGGAATAAGCACACCTTGGATTGGGGCAAGGGCTGGAGTCATCGTTCAAGAATTCCTCTGTGAGGAGAGCTCGCTCTCCCTCCTTCTGTGATGCCCTTCTACCAGTGATGACTGATAGCTGACAGCTGAGAAGATGGGCTCGCCTCCTGCCTTAGTAGACTGTAGTCTTCCAATAAATCAATAGGCAGAGAAAGAAAGGAACATTTCATGACAAGAGGAGAAGGTAGAAAAATACCAAGGCTCAGAAGCAATTTCATTTGCCTTTAGATAGAGTAAAAAGCAAAGTTCAGATGGATTAGAGCAAGTATGAGTAGGAGGCACTCACCTAGGGATCAGGCTTTCAACTTCTGGAGCTTTGTTTCTCTAACTTCAGGACTAGCCTGATAGATAAACAAAATGTGCTGTGTCTTATCTGTTCTTCTAATTTTTGAATATTTGTATTTTTCCTTATTCATCTATTTCCAAGCTCCTTTATTTTTTTTATTTGATTTACAATGGACATTTCTAAATTTGTTAGTTATTGCCTAAATGTAGAAGTGAGTTTTAAAATTTAAAATAAGTGAGTTTAAAAATCTTTTTGTAACATAGACTATATTATTTTTGAAAGTAAGTGATGCCTTAAAAATGAAAAACATAATATCTATACCTAAATGTTTCTATTTCCTTAGTTTTCATTTTTCTGAAAAACAGTAGATCAACTTTTAGGTTATTAGTCCACAGATAAGCTGAGACTCAGAAAAGAAAATGAATGAATGACTTAAATTTCAGGTCTTTTATTATTTGAGAAATAATAAAAAAATAAGATGATAATCCAAGAAAGTAAAAAAAAAAAAACAACCCCTGAAGAAATACTAAGTTTGAGTCCATCTTATATCAGAGATGAGTGCAAATGACATTTTCTTAAGGCTTTCCATTAGCAAGTATATTAAAAAAAAAACTACTATAAACTTTATATTAGGTGGTATGTTAAGCTTAAGAAATTTAGCTCATTTTTGCCTTAACACCCCTGTCTTAATACCTTCACACTACAGGTATATGGAGTATAATAAAGTGTATGAGAATAAGAAAAGTAAAAAAAAAGGTCATTAAGAAAAGGAGAAAGGTAAATATAGTGAAGAAACCATAGGTTGGAGGATAAACAACAACAACACACACCTGGTTTGGGATCCAGTAGAAGAAAAATAATACATGAAGAGACCAAGAAGGGTAGCCAGAGATAGGTGAGGGGAACTAGAGGGGAGTGATGGCACAGAAGCCCAGGAAAGAAGAGTTCCAAGAATGATGATGTGGTCAACTGCTGCAGAGAGTTCTATAAAGATACATACAATGAGCATCTGTGGAGCTTGGTGATATGGAGGTGGTTGGTGATACCAGAGAAAAAAAGGATAGAAGTGAAAACCAGATGACAGTCAGAGTGGAAGTGGGAAGGAAAGAGGAATTTGACGGGACATCAGGTTACAGGAAGAGTTTGATTTTCACCATGTTCTATTATGAGGATATAACAGCATTAGAGGGGGAGCATTGATTGAAGATAAAAGCCCAGAGAAGCTATTGCTGTAATGTGGATCCTGCAGATGTGGGAGGAGACTGAGTAGATTGCTGAATCTAGGACAAAAGAGCAAGTCTTGCTTCTCCAGAGACAGGAAGGGAGCTGGAATCGTGGTTGTAGATGAACAGTTGCTCTTGGTTGACCCATGAGGTGTTGATATTGAAGACCAAACCAAAAGAAAAGACTGAATGTTTAGAATGCCAGTTCTCATGTTTGTGAATTTTTTTTTTTCTCCTTGCAGTGTACTGTAACTTAAGAATGGAATTGAAGGAGAATGATGATTGGATGGACTCAGTGATAGGGCTTTTTATAGACAGATGTGACAGAAAAGCAGTGGGCGTAAGAAAGTTTTGCATAATAGGCTGGCTAGAAAAAAGGTAAAAACAGATTGGATGAACAGAACTGGAGACTGGTAATCAGGAAAACAGCAATCTCAACATTAACTAACATGTTATCAGTTTAAGAAACCCTGTGGTCAAAGTGTGGAATCTGAATTTTAACACCATGGATTGTTTAAGGCATCACTGTCCAACCTGGGAACCACTGGTCATGAGTTGATATTGACCACTTGAAATGTAACTAGTATGAACTGAGATGTGCTGTTGGGTAAACTATATACCAGATCTTGAAGACTTTGTATGACAAAAAAAAATGTGAAAAGTTTCATTTATGATACCTTACATTGATTACATGCTACAATTATGATATTTTGGCTATATTGTACTGTTTTAGCTTTTCAGGGCTGCTGTACCACAAACTGAGTGCTCAGAAATTCATTGCCTCACACTTCTGGAGTCTAGAAATCTGAGGTCAGGTTGTTGACAAGGTTGGTTCCTTCTACAGGCTCACAGGAGGAATCTGTCCCATGTCTCTCTCCTGGCTTCTGGTGGAGAAGCACAGTGATTTGCTGGAAGTCCTTGGCATCCCTGGGCTTTGTGGAAGCATCATCTAGTGTCTGCCTTCATCTTCATATAGCATTCTGCCTGTGCCCTTATCTGTGTCCAAACTTCCATAACTTATAAGGGCATCAATCATATTGATTAGGTCTACTGTGTTTCCATATAACCTCATCTTAATTTAACTAATTTATGTCTTCAAAAGCCCTGTTTCCAAATAAGGTCACATCTAAGCTACTGAGAGTTAGGAATTAAACATGTGAATTTTGGGAGAACACAATTCAACCCAAGAAGGATTATATAAAACATGCTAGTAAAATTAACTTCATCTGTTTCTTTTCACTCTTTTATTATGACTACTAGAAACTAAAATCATTCATGTGACCCACACTGTGCTTCTCTTTTACACTTATTTATAATATTTGTTTTTGTTGTTCATTGGCTAAGCTATGTCCAATTCTTTGCGACCCCATGGACTGCAGCATGCCAGGGTTCCTTGTCCGTCACTATTCCCCAAAGTTTGTTCAAATTCATATCCATTGAGTTGGTGATGCTATCTAACAATCTCATCTGCTGCCACCCCCTTTCTCCTCCTGCCCTCAATCTTTTCCAGCATCAGAACATTTTGCAGTGATTTAGCTTTTTACATCAGGTGGCCAAAGTATTGGATTTTCAGCTTCAGCATCAGTCCTTCCAATTAAAATTCAGGGTTGATTTCCTTTAGGATTGACTGGTTTGATCTCCTTGTGGTCCAAGGGATACTCATAAGTCTTCTCCAGCACCACAATTCAAAAGCATCACTTCTTCAGTGCTCAGCCTTCTGTATGGTCCAACTCTCACATCCGTGCATGACTACTGAAAAAATTATAGATTTGACTAAACAGACCTTTGTCAGCAAAGTGATGTCTCTGCTTTTTAATACGTGGTCTAGGTTTGTCATAACTTTTCTTCCGTGAAGCAAATGTCTTTTAATTTCATGGCTGCTGTCACCATCCACAGTGATTTTGGAGTCCAAGGAAATAAAGTCTGTCACTGATTCCACTTTCCCCCCATCTATTTGCCATGAAGTGATGGGACCAGTTGCCATGATGTTGAGTTTTAAGTCAGCTTTTTCACTCTCCTCTTTCACCTTCATTAAGAGGCTCGTTAGTTCCTTTTTGCTTTCTGCCATAGAGTGATATCACTAGCATATCTAAGGTTGTTGATTTTCTCCCCGCAATCTTGATTCCAGTTTGTGATTCATCTAACCTGGCATTTCACATGATGTACTCTGCATATAAGTTAAATAAGCAGGGTGACAATATACAGCCTTGATGTACTCCTTTCCCAATTTTGAACCAGTCCATTGTTCCCTGTCCAGTTCTAACTGTTGCTTCTTCATCTACATACAGGTTTCTCAGGAGACAGGTAATGTGGTCTGTGCTGTGTTTGTGCTAAGTTGCTCAGTCATGTCCAATTCTTTGTGACCACATGGACTGTAGCCCGCCAGGCCTCTCTGTCCATAGGGATTCTCCAGGCAAGAACACTGGAATGGGTTACCATGCCTTCCTCAATGTGGTCTAATACTGCTGCTGCTGCTGCTGCTAAGTCGCTTCAGTCGTGTCCGACCCTGTGCGACCCCACAGACAGCAGCCCACCAGGCTCCCCCGTCCCTGGGATTTTCAAGGCAAGAACACTGGAGAGGGTTGCCATTTCCTTCTCCAATGCATGAAAGTGAAAAGTGAAAGTGAAGTCACTCAGTCATGTTTGACTCTTAGCGACCCCATGGACTGTAGCCTACCAGGCTCCTCCATCCACGGGATTTTCCAGGCAATGCTAATTGTGCATTTCGTATATATGGGCACTGTTCTAAGATCTACATATATTATGTCATTTTACCCTTAAAACAAATCTATTTGGCATGTGGTATTGTTTCCCACTCATTATAGAGGGGTGCAGGAGTCTGCCCAAGGCCAGGTAGACAGTGAATAGCAGGACCAGCATGTGACTGTGGGTGTCCTGGCTCCAGAATCTGCACTCTGACCAGCTCTAAAATTGTACATCTTTATAGATAAGTTAATATATTTTGTCAGTCTTATGAATTTTAAAGACATAATTTCATCATACTTCTTGGTCCAGTGTAATCTTTCCTAAACGTCTGTCTTTATTTCCACTTTTCTTTGGACTCTGCTTCAATTTTTTGATAGCTATTTACTTCTAGCATCCTTTACTAATCAATATCTTTTTTGTTACTTATATGTGTTATGTGCTTTATGTACTTAAATACTTTTGCAGTAGAGCTATATATTTTTGCTATTTTAATTTGTCTTTTATTTTAGAACCTCTAGCTATTATTAGGATACAAACTTCTGTATTTGTGGAATTCTCTTGAGAAAAATAACACATCATATGCATTAAATTAATGTTTATGTTTGTAGTTATATTAGACACTCTTTGAAAAATCATAGCACAATAGAATGAGATGAAAATTCAAACTATCCTGTTGATTAAGGGAATAATAACATAAAACTTTTTACTCAAAGTGAAAAAGACATTTAAAAATGTATTTGATGGGCAATGGTAGATTTAAATAATTTAAGTTTAATTAAACATAAAGTTTCATTCTCATAAAGCTGTGTATTTATATATTGAAATATGAGTGAATGTAAGGATTTGCATTCTTTGGCTCTGATCACTTGTTCCATGACCTTGCTTTTAGATAGACAAACAAAATCAAGACAGATTGAGTGGGAGACTAAAGAAAGTTCTTTCAACTTTGGGATTCAAATTCTTTCTTCTGATATTAGTACAGTATCCTATTTTCCTACCTTCTCTAGAGCTTCATCTTCAACCTCAGTAATCTTTATCTTGATTTTGAAACTTGTATTCTATCTTGCCTTTACTGACCCAAATTTTGCCCTTTGGATGTGACTTCTGTCTCTCACTTGGGGATGGTAGTTTGGTCTTGACTTTTATCATGTTTTTTCCTGATGAGTGTTTTATACTCTAACTCCATGAGGTTGAACTTAACTATAGCTAAAATTCCAATTAATCCCACCAGTATTACTCATTAGGAAGACTCAGATACTGCCCTTCCTGACAATTGGTTTGGATCTTTTAATTTCTTTGTTAATAGCTGTGCTGTGTGTGTGGGTGTGGGCTAAATCGTTTCAGTCCTGCCTGACTCTTTGCAGCCCTATGGACTATAACCTGCCAGACTCTTCTGTCCTTGGGATTCTCCAGGCAAGAATACTGGAGTCGGTTGCCATGCCCTCTTCCAGGGGATCTTCCTGACCCAGGGGTCGAGCCCATGTCTCTTATGTCTCCTGCAATGGCAGGCAGGTTCTTTACCACTGAGCCACCTGGGAAGCCCCATTGTTAATAGCTATTTCCTGAGAATTTATGACAAAAATGATTTTTAGAAATTTGTGTATGATAGCATGACACTTTTATAATAAAGGGCTTCTATATCCTATGATTGAGTTTGTTTACCTATTGCTGAAATTTTTACATGAAAAATGTAGTAAATCACCCAAATTTAGTTTCCTGTATCTGTGGAACATCAGTGTTGACATGTGTGCCAGTATTTTTTAAATTTTTATTTATTTTTAAAATTTATTTTTAATTGGAGGATAATTGCTTTACAATGTTGTGTTAGTTTCTGCTGTACAACAATGTGAATCGGTCATAAAGTATACATATATCCCCTCCCTCTTGAGCCTCCCTCGGCCCCCGCATCCCACCCCTCTAGGTTATCACGGAGCACCAGATTGGACCCCCTGTGCTTTACAGTAGCTTCTCACTAGCTCTCTGTGTTACACATGATAGTGTATATATGTCAGTGCTACTCTCTCAGTTCGTCCTTCCTTCACCTTCCCCTGCTGTGTCCACAAGTTTGTACTCTATGTCTGTGTCTCAATTCCTGCCCTGCAAATAGGTTCATCAGTACCATCTTCCTCAATTCCACATATGTACTTTAATATATGATATTTGCTTTTCTTTTTCTGACTTACTTCGCTTTGTATAACAGGCTCTAGGGGTTGAGTCAGTTGAAGTGAGCCAGCACTTTTAGAGCAAACATGCTAGAATTTGCCACAATTCACCCAGAGATCTTGTTATAATATTTACTTCGGAGGCACATCCCAGAGAGTATGACTCAGTAAATTTGTGTGGGACCCACAGATCTGCACTTCTGACAAGAGGCCTGGTGATGTTGATGGTATGCTTCTGAGGACCACACTTTGACATAGACCACATCTCTAGGTTATCATTGACCCAGATCACTTGGTAACATATCAGCAGTAGGTAATATGTCAACTTCATTCATCTAAGGACAAATAAAAATAGAATTAGAATATTGGTAATTGTTTTGATTTTCAAATGTTTTAATATGCATATGTATAATGAAAGAAGAGTGGCTAAACTCAGCAGTAGATCTGGTAAAAGCTATATCCTGGAAATCCTAAATTAGGGGAAATGATGGCTCAGGTTATTTAAGGCAAGGTATGTTAAAAAGCTCTTTTTCCCTAAAATATGTAATATTTTCTTCAGCAAATACATACTTCAACATGAATTTAAACCTACTTAAAAGCTTCCTGGTATGGAAAATAAATCCTTATGGTTGGATGAAGACAATTTTTTTTTTTTTACATTTAAGGATATGTGCTTTTACATTTGTTATTATATTTAACATTACATTGAGGTAAAATCTGTATTTCCACTATCACTGTAATTTCTAGTGTCAGAAAATCAAGTAATGTAATGACATTTAGGTATGGTTATCTACCTTTAGATTATAGTTAATCAAAAAACTTTATTGTAAACAATGAAAATATAAATTAGATTTTTTAATGATATAAGCAGACTCAAAATTCTTGATCTAACATTTCACAAATGACTTCTTGTTTATTTTCTGAATCAATAGAGTGGTTCTTGAGTACATACTGTTAGTCCAGCAGTTGGTTAGGTAATCAGAGGCATGAGGGTGACAGGAGGCCTCAATTCTACCTTTAGTCCATTCTCAGGGGCTAGCATATGAAGCCTCCCAAATTTATTCTACAAGGCAGTATGCTTTAGGTATTTGAAAAAGGATAGATGTGTGACTTGAAAGTAGGCTAAAAAGAGGTGTAAAATTCATGAAATTATGTGTACATATATGTAAATGAGAGTGGGTAGGTGGATATAGAAGTAAAGAGGAATCGGGTAGCATTTGCAATTCAAACTACAGATCATATCATACATTTGGAAAATACTGTTTCTTTTAATCTTTCATAACTTACTGATAAAATTATTTTTATCCATTAAAATTGAGGATGTTCAAACAAGGCAATGTAAGGAAATATTTATGAGAAGAGTAGCATAGTAAGGAACACAGGACGATGGGTGTGAGTGTATGTGTGCAGCTTAGATCTGTCTATGATGTTCATTCATGTGATTTATGAGTGGTTACCCTGCGCCTTGTGCAAGGTATACATTTGGCAAACATATCAGGAATAAATAGAATAGAAATTTCTGTGTCAGTCATCCATGAAAGATGCTGGAGAATCTTCGAGAAAGTCTACTCTGTAGGTTAACACGGTTAACCCCATTGACAGCAGAGTATTATATTCTACATTTGTCTCTTTTGTTAAAATTAATGTTTCATGTCATTATTGAAATGAAGTGTTTATCTTCAAGTGTATTATTTCATAGAACCTTTTAGATTTGCATTGTATATGTAGTGACCATGGGAATTGGCTTCATAGGTCTCCAGCTACAGGGATCTGGCCTGACCAGGGGCCCAAGTGCTGAGCTGTGACATCCTTAACTGCATCCTGATGAGGCCACACCCTCAGGTCTGCTCCCCATCATCCATAAATGAAGGTGGCAGGGAAATTATGTCAGGCCTGTTCTTTGGATACATGGAAGGGACTTCTGTGACTGCTGACTTTGATTTCTGACTGCCCTGACTGCCTTGCTGAATCTTCTGTAGACTACAGTCGACTGGGGCACTGCCCCCTCCAAACTTCTCTTCCTACCTTCACTCCTGATTAGACTTTCATGGTGGTCTGATAACTCTCCCAATGTTTCCTAGCTCCCTCCCAGTTTTCTCTCATAGGCATATTCCAAATAGGATATTTGTAAGTCAATCATATATTGGCATCTGCCTCTTAAAAGACCCTGCCTAACACTGTTGGTCAGAGTTCTCCAGAGAAACAGAACCAATAGTATAAATATTGTGTGTATGTATGTATGCATTTTTGGGGGCTCCAAAATCACTGCAGATGGTGACTGTAGCCATAAAATTAAAAGATGCTTGCTCCTTGGAAGAAAAGCTATGACCAACCTAGACAGCATATTAAAAAGCAGAGACATTACTTTGTCAACAAAGGTCCATCTAGTCAAAGCGATGGTGTTTCCAGTAGTCATGTATGGATGTGAGAGTTGGACTATAAAGAAAGCTGAGTGCTGAAGAACTGATGCTTTTGAACTGTGGTGTTGAAGAAGATTCTTGAGAATCCTTTGGATTTCAAGGAGATCCAACCAGTGCATCCTAAAGGAAATCAGTCCTGAATATTCATTGGAAGGATTGATGCTACAGCTGAAATTCCAATACTTTGGCTACCTGATGCAAAGAGCTGACTCATTTGAACAGACCCTGATGCTGGGAAAGATTGAGGGCAGGAGGAGAAGGTGATGACAGAGGATGAGATGGTTGGTTGGCATCACCGACTCAATGACCATGAGTTTGAGTAAACTCCTGGAGTTGGAGATGGACAGGGAGGCCTGGCTTGCTGCAGTCCAGGGGGTTGCAAAGAGTCAGACACCACTGAGTGACTGAACTGAACAGAACTGATGTATCTATATGTATATAGATCTGGTTTACGTGATTAGAAGGCTGAGAAATCCCATGGCCTGCTGTCTGCAGGCTGGAGAATCGGAAGAGCCAGTGATGTATTTATAGGTCAAGTCCAAAGGCCTGAAAACCAAATGAGCTGATGATGTAACTTCCAGCCTTAGGACCAGAGAAGACTGATGTTCCAGTCAGGCAGCCATGAGAGAGAGCAAAGTCTTCCTTCGTCGGCCTTATTGTACTGCTCAGACTCAGCAGGTGGGACAGTGCCTACCCACATTGAAGAGGGCCATCTTCTTTACTCAGTCTACTGATTTGTATGTTAATCTGGTCTGAAAACACCCTCACATGTACAACTAGAGATACTGTTTAACCAGCTATCTGGGTAACACTTGACTCAGTCAAGCTGCACATAAAACTAACCATCACGCTAACATACTATTTCAGGGACTATACAACCATATACCAAAGAGACATACACTCAGACAAACCTGAGGCCAATAATGACGGCCTTTAATCTTGTTCTCTGAATACAGTGGTGTTCATGAAATCCAAAAGGTGCTTAGTCAATGTTGGAACCCATCCAGCTCAAGAAGCCTTCTCTGTGAAGCTTTCCTTAACTTTTGATTCACTCAAGGTGATCCTTTTTCTTTTGAACTTCTTAATATATACTATATGGGAAATTGCCTTAGTGTACACAGTGCTATCTTGATTCCAGGATCCTTCCCTTTAGTGTGTTCATTCATTTATCCAACATTTATTGCAGATTGATTTTATGTCAGGTATGATCCTGGACACTGGGACACGAGTGCTATGTGTTCGGCATATAGATTACAACAAGTGCATGGTTTTTCTCCTCATATGAAAGCAAAATAAAACTGTCTTCAATTACATTAAGATAGTTTTCTTTTTTTTAGTGGAGAGGCAAAAGTACCATAAAAACTGAAGTAAAATATGAAATTGTCATTCTGTTATATATTAAACAATGAGAAAATCAGTTCTAATTCTTGATATATATAATTGCTTTTTCTGGAGCAGAGACCAGTTCAGAGGGCCTCTTAAAGTTCAACTCATTTTTATTTTTTTTATTTCACAAAAGCGTTTATTATAAAAAGTAGAAAATATAGACAACAAAAAACCCTTAAATTCTCTATAACACCACCATCCAGAAATAATCACTCTTGAATTTGTGCTATACATCCTTCCAGATGTCTTGTCATAAAACACACACAGCTATTTTACCAATACTTTGGCCACCTGATGCAAAGAGCTGACTCATTTGAAAAGACCCTGATGCTGGGAAAGATTGAGGGCAGGAGAAGGGGATGACAGAGGATGAGGTGGTCTGTTGGCATCACCGACTCAATGACCATGAGTTTGAGTAAACTCCTGGAATTGGCGATGGACAGGGATGCCTGGCATACTGCAGTCCAGGGGGTTGCAAAGAGTCGGACACAACTGAGTGACTGAACTGAACAGAACTGATGTATGTATATGTATATAGATCTGGTTTACGTGATTAGAAGGCTGAGAAATCCTATGGCCATCAATCATTTTTTCCATAAAGTTACTGAACATCTATTCATTCATATATCCAGGTTTCCACTGTCCTGGAACTTGAGTTTCATTTCAAGGTAGCATCTCTGGAGCAAGGTTACATGGGTGCCATCTCTGTCTGTCTGTCTCTCTCTCTGTCTTGTACTACTGTTTATCAGTGGACATGCCATGTTACACAACTGAGACTGATTCTGTATCTTTAAACTGGGGCTGATAATTATATTATAAAGACCCTAGTGAATATGCAACAAGCTTTCATTCAGTACAGTGTCAGTTTATAGAAAGTGCTGAGCCATTGCTGTTATTATTATACTACTAGTTGCCCCTTCCTGATATTATTTAATTGTTCATTATTATACTACTAGTTGCCCCTTCCTGATATTATTTAATTGTTCAGTTGTTAAGTCATGTCCAACTCTTTGCGACCCCACAGACTGCATGCCAGGCCTCCCTGTCCCTCACCACCTCCTGAAGTTTGCCTAAGTTCATGTCCATTGCATCAGTGATGCCATCCAACCATCTGTCCTCTGATGCCCTCTTTTCCTTCTGCCCTCAAACTTTCCCAGCATCAGGGACTTTTTCAATGCGTTCGCTGTTCACATCAGATGCTCAATTACCAGAGCTTCAGCTTCAGCATCAGTTCTTCCAATGAGTATTCAGGGCTGATTTCCCTTAGGATTGACTGGTTTCATCTCCTTTCTGTCTGAGGGACTTTTAGGAGTCTTCTCCAGCACCACAGTTCGAAGGCATCAGTTCTTTGGTGTTCTGCCTTCTTTACAGTCCAGCTCTCACAACCATAGATGACCACTGGGAAGACCATAGCCTTGACTATATGGACCTTTGCTGGTAGAGTAATATCTCTGCTTTTCAACATACTGTCTAGGTTTGTCATAGCTTTCCTGCCAAGAAGCAATCATCTTCTGATTTCATGGCTGCAGTCACCATCTACAGTGATTTTAGAGCCCAAGAAGAGCCCATTCTATTTGCCCTGAAGTAATGGGACTGGATGCCATTATCTTAGTTTTTTAATATTTAATTTTAAGCCAGCTCTTTCACTCTCCTCCTTCACTCTCATCAAGAGGCTCTTTAGCTCCTCTTTGCTTTCTGCCACTAGAGTGGTATCATCCTCATATCTGAGGCTGTTGATGTTTCTCCTGTCTATCTTGATTCCATACAGGGTTCCTTGTTCCTATTTTGTTACTCACCCAGCTGGGCATTCCTCATAATTTGCTCAGCATATAGGTTAAACAAACAGGATGACAGCATAGAGCCCTGTTGTACTCCTTTCTCAATCTTGAACCAATCAGTTCTTCCGTACAGGGTTCTGTTGCTTCTTGACCCACAGTTTTCTTAGGAAACAGGTAAAATGGTCTGGTATTCCTATCTCTTTAAGAGCTTTCCACAGTTTGTTATGATCCACACAGTCAAAGGCTTTAGCATAGTTGATGAAACAGAGGTAGATGTTTTTCTGGGAATTTCCCTTGCTTTCTCTGTGATCCAGCCAATGTTGGCAACTTGATCTCTGGTTTCTCTTCCTTTTCTAAAGCCAGCTTGGACATCTGAAAGTTTTGGGTTTGGATAATGCTGAAGCCTCACATGCAAGATTTTGAACATGACCTTACTAGCATGGGAGATGAGTGAAATTTTCTGATGGTTAGCACATTCTTTGTACTACACACATAAATCAGATAGCTTAAAAAAAACTTATTTTGAAATAATTATAGACTCACAGGCTAGTACATAGAGGCTCTTCAACCCTCCATCTGGCTTCCCTCAAAGGAGACACACCACATACCAAACCAGAAAATCACCATTGAAACAATACTCATTACTGGCCTACAGATCATGTTCAGTTTTCACATGGACTCGTGTGTGTGTGTGTGTGTGTGTGTGTGTGTGTGTGTGTGTGTGGTTTTATGCAGTTTCATTGCCTGTTTAGGTTTGTATAAGCACCGCCACTGCTCCATCATCACCAGGGAGTTCCCTCTCACTGTTGCTTCTAGGTGCTCTCATCTCCCCACTGAGTTCCTGTCCTCTAGCACCCTTGTATTCTCTGTCTTTACAATTTAGTCCCTTTAGAATGTTAAATGCAGTGATGCAGCATGTAACCTTTGGAAATGAACTTCTTCGGAAATGGACTTCCAGAAACCATAATCTTTTTTTCTTGACTCTATACTGTGAACATTTTTCCATTAAGCTTACTTTCCCATCTATTTTCATTTGTTATTTTAGATAGGAAAACAACAAAAACTAAATTAGTACAAGTTAAGGTGATAAAACTCTGAAAGAAAAACAAAATTGTTCAGAGAATGTAAAATATAATGAAAGCCACTTGGTTTTCAAACTTGACTTAAGTAATACCAATAAAGCAATTTTCATTTAATCTGAGAGTAGAGGCAGATATTCCTATGCCTGACAACTCCATATGAGACTCCAGGGAAAGCAGATAGAAAAAGAACTATGAATGCCAGTGACACAAAATTCTCATAAGCTATTTAACATAGAAGGCGGAAATCCATTTGCTCTATACTAGAAAAAAGTTTTCTTAATTTTAATGAAATTATAAAATTCCATAATGAAATTGAAATAAGCTTTTATTTAAGTTGATGCCTTCTATCCAGCAATTTGCAGCAAAGACTTTCTCTTCAAAGTCATTATTAACATCGAGTATATTTCTAAGATTACTGAATATTCAGGAAGTCATTGATATAAATTCAAGTAATTCAAATGTCAGGCTGAGTTCTCAGTAGTGATTTACATGAGCAAGAGTTTTATGAGAGTGCATTATTAGTTTGCTGGCTGCCTTCATATATAAAGTTTATAAAAAGAATTTTATCCAACAGTTATGATTTTTAGCATAGCACTAGGCAAATATAAATACCCAGAAGAATGTATGTGGATTTAAAACTTGTGCAGAAATGGTCAAGTGATTTGGCTTCTCAAATTATGGACACCCTTTTTCTCATTAAATGGTACATGTACTCTTTTCTAACTTAGAACGAAAGCATGTCTGATGGCAGTTTTGATAGTATTGTAGTGAATCCTGGAATCCACATTGATTTCTCAGCACCACCCACCCTGCCCTGATAGCTCCACCAAACACCCTGACTATAACTATATATGTACTTTGGACATTTCAACACTGGGACGACCCAGAGGGATGGTATGGGGAGGGAGGAGGGAGGAGGGTTTAGGATGGGGAACACATGTATACCTGTGGTGGATTCATTTTGATATATGGCAAAACCAATGCAATATTGTAAAGTTAAAAAATAAAATAAAAAAAATAAAAATAAATTAAAAAAATCATTCATATATTTGTAAACTATCCACTTTGAAAACTTATCAGTGTAGATATTATTGTAATTCAGAGGGCACAGGCAAGAGTCTCAGAGGATGATTAAATTTGGATGTTTCACTGTCTGAGATTTGATTTTTAATTTGCATGTTTAAGCCCACAACCTTATTAGTTTCTCCAGAATCAATCAGTTGGATGTCAGACTTTAGAGAAACTGATTAATAAAATAAATGTATTATATTAATTATGGAATTCTAAACATGTGTTTTCAAATGTCACACTTTCCTGTGACAGGTGGGAAGTTGTTTTCTCAGAGGACAAAGTTATGGAGAAGAAGGTTGCTTATTGGACAGTGAATTAAAATACAGCAATTTGAAAGTTTCTGAGGACTTGGAAACTAGAGAGATAATAGGTGTGTTTCTTACACCAGAGATACTTACTAAGGAGATCTTGCCTCCAAAATCTGTCTATAAGTATATCAAGGTTATTCCTGTCATTAAGAAGAGAAATGCAGCTGTAAGCGGTATGTCCACCAGTCTGTTGTAGCTTTCTGGTCACCTGAAAGGGTATTTATATGCAGCATTGTTCATATTGGTCAAAGCCTGCTTTTCTGGACAGTGTTGAAAACAAATTCCTTCTTTTCCCTTTTTCCTATCTCCTTCTCACACTCTTTTTTAAAATACTTCTCATATATTTCCAAAGTTAAAATATGGACAATTTACAGTTAATTAAATCATATTTCGAGTGAAAGTTCAAGTGTTAGTCGCTCAGTTGTGTCTTACTCTTTGTGACCCCATGAACCCCAGAGGCCCACAAGGCTCCTCTGTCCATGGAATTCTCTGGGCGAGTATACTAGAGTGGGTTGTCATTCCCTTCTCTAGGGGATCTTCCTGACTCAGGAATTGAACCTGGATCTCCTACATTGCAGACAGATTCTTTACTGTCTGAGCTACCAAGGAAAGCCCAAATTACGTAGTAGATCCTACATTTTTAAGGCTTTAAAGGTATAATTGACATACAGTAAATTGTATCTATTACATGTAAATTTGATACTTTTTGACAAATGTATATAGGAATGGAGTCATCATCAACCTCAAAATAGTGAACATATTCGTACATGTAAAATATCATGTATGAAACGAGTTGCCAGTCCAGGTTCCATGCACGATACTGGATGCTTGGGGCTGGTGCACTGGGACGACCCAGAGGGATGGTATGGGGAGGGAGGAGGGAGGAGGGTTCAGGGTGGGGAACACATGTATACCTGTGGCAGATTCATTTTGATATTTGGCAAAACTAATACAATTATGTAAAGTTTAAAAAAAAAAAAAAAAAAAAAAAAAGCCCAAAGTTTTCTTGTGTCCCTTTGTGCTTCCTCCCTCCTCCCCATTCTCACCCCCTAACTTTCCGTAGCCATTGCTCTGCTTCATAGGTTAAATGGATCTCTTTCTGATGAGACTTAAGAAGGCATTACCAGCTTGTTGAGATTTTACAGGCACCCAAAGATTTGGGTTGGATATTTATCAAGGTATAATCACTTTCTAATGAGTGCTGTTGGATTTCTGATCACATAGTGAAAATTGATATCACCTTTCTGTAGGGAAACATGATATGTGCTTATATTGTTAAAAATGTCCATGTACTTTCACCTAAGAGTTCTACCTAGAAGAACTTAGGCATGTACTTAAAGATATTATATGATCTTCATTAAATATCTTTATAATTTAAAAACAATCATAAGTATCCTCAAACAATGGATTAAAGTTAAAACTGGAACATCTATGTAGTGGGGTAATATTCAGCTATTATTTTGTAGATTATTACTATTTGTTGTAATTTATAATATATTACTCATGAAATTAAATCACTGGGCACAAGTATATTTATGTAATATGAACTGTGAAAAAATATATAAAAATATCAAGAAGAATGCATTTTAGATCAATTTTGTCTCGTTGAACTCGGAGCATTTTAATAGTTTTTCATCTTTTGCTTGTATTTTCTAATTTTTCTACAGTGAACTAAAGTTTTGGAAAAAATATTATTTCAAATTATATTTCATGTAATAAACTTAGCATAATGACTGACTCTTCACGTTTTCAGGGTTATTTCTTTCTTCTTTATTTTGTATGGCTGTTTTAATGTGCTTTTACCCAAGTATTAAAACTTAAACCCAGTTAATTCTTGGTCTGTTTTGATATTCTTTATCATACATATTCACACAGAGGGAATCATTTGCATTCTTTATTATAGAGTCAAAGCAGTGCTTATAGGTCTATAATTGTATCTATAACATTATTTTGCAATGATTTCTTTACATATTTCACTCTGTGGAACTGAAATGCAGTTGACAGCACCAGATGAGTCTTGTTGATTTTCCTTTGCTTCGGGGTATTTAATAAATACTGACTCAGAGACTGGCAGCCTGAATGGCTGATCCATGTGTCAGGTGCAAATGAGTATGTGATCTCAACTAAGTGGCAATATTTATACGTAGATTTATATTGTTTCAGATTGTGTGATACTGAAGTTTGCATTCATTCTCTTTTCATTTTAAAATCATCATAACATTTATTAATTTAAAAAAGGTCTAAGAATTTAAAATGAAATGGCTTATACAGTAACTGTTATTTCCTAGGCCAATTCTTAGAAAACATATACTAGTACATCCTAAAGTTTATGAACAATCTTGACCCTTCAGTTTGGAGCAGTCTGAAAGTATATGGGACTATGCATAAGTTATGATTAGTCAAACTGTATGTATGTCATCATTAATATATAGTTGAAAGGGATTTTCAGTTTAATATATACATTTTATAGCAAAAATGACTTGAAAATTACATAATAAAGGTTACATATATCTATTAAAATATTGATAAACATCAAAACCAATAAACGTTGAGTACTAGGTACATTTCATAATGTGTACTTTGCTAAAAGGAATGCAAAATATATTTTGGTTTTTATGTTTCTCACCATGTAGAATACAAAGTGAAAGTGAAATGTTAGTCGGTCAGTTGTGTCTGACTCTTTGCAACCCTGTGGACTGAAGCTCACCAGGCTCCTCTGTCCATGGAATTCTCTAAGCAAGAATACTGGAGTGGGTAGCCATTCCTTTCTCTAGGGCATCTTCCCGACCCAGAGATCAAACCCAGGTCTCCTGCATTGCAGGCAGAGTCTTTACCATCTGAGCCACATTTATCACCATATAGAGTACAAAACATTGTTTAATATATCACTAAATATGAACTCTGAAACATAATCAAACATTTCAATATGTTTGACTTGAGAAAAAAATCCTTTTAAAAATATGTCAGCAAAAGATTATTATTATTTTTTTTTTTGTAAATTATAGAGTTACTTGCCTGATTGAGATGCCTGCTAGTTTGTCAGGAGAGAAGATTAGCTGGCATTCAACTCCCAGAGGAATCTCTCTTTTCAGATGAAAGAAATTGTAAAGTCTGCTAACTAAGCAGCACAGTACCATATTATTTCCTTGTGCACCAAATGAATACAAAGCCTAACTAAGTCAATCTCTATATACCTGAAATACCTTTTAGAGATTGTTGTGTCAATTGAGAAATGCATTCCGTGGGCTCAACCTCCATGCTTTATTCTGCCCCTTTAAAAATTCACCATCTTTATTACCTCTCACTAAGGCAGTATTGTCTTTTGCACTTTCCCCCAAAAATAATAGTAATAGAGGCAGTGTGGAATAATTAGGACACTAAAGTTGACAACTGAATTTAATGTTCCATTATCTGCTTTAGCTCTGTGTGCTGTCTGTGGACATACATGTAATTTTTGGGAACAGCCTTATTGGCATCATGCATGGTATCACCTGGGCTTCCCTTGTGGCTCAGCTGGTAAGGAATCCGTCTGCAATGTGGGAGATCTGGATTCGATCCCTGGATTGGGAAGATCCCCTGGAGAAGGGAAAGGCTACCTACTCCAGTATTCTGGCCTGGAGAATTTCATGGACTGTATAGTTCTTTGGGTCACAAAGAGTCTGATACGACTGAGTAACTTTCACTTTCATTTCATGGTATTAACTAAAATTAAATGGCAAGCAACAATTCACCTAAAGCAATGCTGTTCAAGAATGTATCCAATCATGGAAATGGAAACAATAATCAGTGAAGTATAGGCTTGCTAGTAAGGATGGCTATATGCTATATAGCTATATATACAATGAATGGTGGCCTAATACTTGATTAATTGTAATAACATGTATCACTGTAAGAGTAGGAGAAATACGTGTTGAAGAGAGTGAGATTTACTTCAAAAAATTATTATTAATGATTTAATAATAATTGTGGGGTATTGAAAAATATTTAAAAACAACAAAAATATGTATAGCAGAGAAACTCCATATTATGAAACTTGTGTCTATTATCTGGTAAAGATGCAGGTGAAATCTCAGAACCTTTGTTTGCTCTTCCACCCTAAGTGACATATACCTGGACCCAAACTCTCCCTTCTTTGTACCAACTTTTGGATAATGTCAAAGATCATTTAATCTTTGTCTTTCCTGTCATACCAATTTAGTTTATTTATTCAACAAATATTTTCTGCATATCTGTTATATTCTAGAAATAGTGCTAGATGCAAGTAATAATAAAGCAAACCAAGGAAGTCTGGAAAGAAAGAACTCAGGTTGTACATAAATGCATTATATATAAATATATAAACACATTATATGTAATATACAAATATATATATAAACAATTCATATAGTGATTAACATACAGTACCTTATATATAATACTCCTGTACTCATCACTGCAGATACTGGGGGGGGGCCCTGAACATTTTAAGCAAGGTCATGACAGTATTAGATTTGCATTTTTGAAAGATCACCCTGGCAGGAGAAAGAAATGTAGGTTAAAGAGGTGAGCTTGGATGCAGGGAGATGGGTTAGTTGACTGCTGTCATTGATAAGAGGTAATAAAGGCTTGTACTGGAAAAATAGCCAGGGTGGGGAGTTATCTCTACCACGTGAAGGAAGGAGAAGAATAAAGGAATGGAAGGAATTCAGGATGATGGTCACAGTTTCTTGTGAAACTAGATACATGCTGGTGCTAGTAACCTGAAAGAATCGGGTTAGGTGTGTGGATCTCACGTGTGGGTGATTTTGCCTCCCAGGAGACATTTGGCAATGTCTGAAGATATTTTTGGTTGTCACAGTTTGGACTGGGTTGGAAATTGTATTAGCATCTCTCAGGTAGAGGCTGAGTAGGCTGCTCGGTGTCACACCATGCACACAAAAAGCCCCCACAACAGAGGATTATCCCACCCTTGTCAGCCATGTTGAGGAAAATGGAAGCAAGTTTTAGCCACGTTGGAAGAGAAATAAGATGTTAAACTCAGGTTTGAACATCTTGAATCTAAAGTGCCCATTTAATGTTATCATTCTGCTTAAATCACATGACTTGTTAAAAATCAACTGGTACTGTGTTACATTAAATTTGAAAAATTGTTTGCATGAGTGCATGCTCAGTTTTCTCCGATTCATCAGGCTCCTCTGTCCATGGGATTCTCTAGGCAAGAATACTGAAGTGGGTTGTTATTTCCTATTCCAGGGGATCTTCCCAACCCAGGGATCTAACCTGTGTCTCTTGCCTCTCTTGATTTGACAAACAGATTCTTTACCACTGCACCACCTGGAAAGCCCACAAATAATATAGAAAGATTCAGTTATGTATATATGCAGAAATTATGGTTCCTTTTGAACATAAAATAAATATATGTATATATATTATGTAGGAGTACAATTTGAATAGTATTGTCTGAATAATAATATGGGCTGTGGCTACTTTGGAATTAACAAATAAATTATTTAGCTATATTTTATGAAATAGAGGAATACACTGTTTTCATATCCTAAAAAACAATGTAGGATACATATCATTGTCTTCAAGAACTTTCTCTCTTTATAAAATACTCTTAAAAATCTAAATGGTCAGTATGTATTTAAGTTGATAATGGGCTGGAGTAGAGAAAGCAAATTGAAAGAGACAGAAAAGCAAAACTTGTTTCAGTTCCCATTTACAAAATTATACCACCACACACTCGTTCTTCCTAAAGTGTCAACTTTCTACAGGTTACGCAATATTGGTAAAATTCAGCTAAATTCCAATAGTAAATAGAAAACCAACTTTGGTGCTCTGATCTTAACTACAGCATATTCCTTTTTCTCAAATTGTTTTATGTTATATAGGATGATATTTTGGGGAAAAAGTTCATATCTATTCTTTTCTAAGATCTGATGGTTTCCAAGATTTAATTAATAAGACGGGAGATGGGTTAGTTGACTGCTGTAATTGATAAGAGGTAATAATTCATATAACTGTTTCTGAAGTTGAAAATTTTGAGCCAATTATCCACCTCAATTGACCTTTCTGATGTACTACTATTTGAATTGCTATACTCAGCTTATGTTTAATTACACTATCTATGTTTAATTATTATATCTGAATAATGGTTAATGAGCTCCCATGTTTAATTACTGTTTCTGACTAATGTAATCACTCTTAAGTAATCTCTGTCATTATCAGATAAGCAGTGTAAGCTCTGTGGGTCTGTCCTCAGCCTGATTTTGCAGGTTTGTCTTGCTTCATGGGTCCCTTTTGTGCACTGAGTGCCGGTCCCAGGCATTCTCTTAGCTCCTTCAATAAGCAAAGCTACTTTGGGGCCTTCACATTTGTTAATCCTCCTTTCTTCTGCTCTGATCTTTATATTTCAGCTCCTGACACCATCTGAAGAACAATATCTTCTCTGGCTTTCCAGAATACTCCCTTCATAGGCCCACTCCCTTTTAATGTTAGCATATCACTGTGCAATTTTCCTTTACACCAGGTACTGCAATTGTTTTTATTTGTAATCTGTGTTTATTTAATTTTGTGTCACAAGCTCTGCATAGTAATTCACCAATGTATACTTACAGCATTTGTTGAATAAATATATGAATATGAATGAATGAATGACTCAGTCAACCACAAAATTAAAAGATAGGTTTTTAATTGTGAATACTTTATACCTATGGGTTTCTGAAGCCATTTCATTAGCACAGTGATTGAAAATACAAATGCATATATAAACCAGAAGGTAAAAGAAATTAGTGAAGTGTCAGATATAAGTCAATAAGGAACTGGATAGGAGAGGACTTTCAGGACAATGATGAAGTGGATTACCTATGCCATTGGTATTCAGATTCAATAATTTTAACACTCTGCATGCCGATGAATAATAAACTCATGAGTTTCAGTATCTTAGTTCTCAGATGCTGGAAGCAGTGGCAGCCTCAGAACATGAATGTTAGGCAGATGGTTGCTTATGGTCACATAGCATAGCTCTGCTTAGATGTTACCAAGCCAAAGACCCAAATGTGTATATGAATATTCAAGAATATTCATTCAGTTATGCTCTAAAATTTTATCATTTATTTAAACAGTGTTGATTTACAGTATGTATGAAAATAGAAGAAGTGTAAGATAGTCTTGTTCAAGGAATCTCAATGAAAATTTGTAATTAAGGCCTAAAATAAACTTGGATCTAGGGTTTATCAGAGTTAGGTAGGGCCATGTGGGAAAGTGAAAGTGAACATTTTAGTCACTCAGTTGTGTATGACTCTTTGTGACCCCATGAACTGTAGCCCGCCAGGCTCCTCTGCCCATGGAATTCTCCAAGCAAGAATACTGGGGTGGGTAGCCATTCCTTTCTCCAGGGGATCTTCCTCACCCAGAGGTCAAACCCAGATCTCCTGCATTGCAGGCAGATTCTTTACCACTGTGTCACCAAGGAAGCCCTTAGGGCTATGTGAAGACATCCTCTAATGTGGCCTCCAGTAACCCTGCCTCCTGGGAGTCACACCCTGTGTAATGCCCTGCATTTGAGTGTAGGTTGGACTTATTGTTTCAGTTCTAATAAAGATAATATGACAAAAGGGATGAAAGACACTGAAATTTGGCTGAAAGACTATGGCTTCAATCTGTGTCTTCTCTCTGGTTGCATCTCATCTCATTCACTGTGGGGGAAGCCAGCTACCATGTTGTGAATGTATCAACAGAGGGAGACTACCCAATGAGAAAAAAGCTTGTTTATTCAGAGCTCGCTGCACCATGGGAGTCAGTCACTGTCACTTGAGTTTGGCAGAAACTCAAAGACAGTCAGAGGAGTGAGAGAAAAGGAAGGGCTGAAGCCTTGAAGGTGTACCCTTTAGGAGGCTGTTGGCCTGGGGGAGCTGAAGGCAGTCTAAGCAGAAGTGGGGCATCCTCTGTGATTGGTTAGAGAGCACATTTGCCTTTCTCTGGTTGGTCCTAAATTGGAAGTAGGAGACAAAAATTAGGGAAGCTGACCATCTTGGCCATTTGGACCGATTGCAACAGAGGTTGTGGTTTGACTTTGCAGATAGTTTGCTGCAAAGGTTACAAGTGGGCTTCCTGGACTGGTTGCTGTTGTTGGAGGTCAGAGTTTTAATTGTATGTATGGTCTGGTCATTGTCCATTTTATATTAAGTCTCTTGTGAGGTAACTCTCATGAGAGACCCATAAATGAGCCTAGGAGCAGATTTTCAAAGGCCTCCAATAGCTGTATGACTGAACTTGGAAGCAGAGCTTCACCCAGTAGAGCTTTGGGGTGACTGTAACCCTGGAAGACCCTTGATTGCAGTCTTGTGGAAAAGCCTCTGCTGAGACTCCTTAGCTAAGTTGCCATCTGATTCCTGGTGAACAGAAACTGCCATAATAAATGCTTATTGTTTTCTGGCACTAAATTATGAGATATTTTGTTATGCACCAATCATTAACTAATACAGATCATCTTCTCTCAATCAGAGCACTGAGAATTTTAGCTCAAGAACTATCTCAGAAGGCATAATATCTCTCCAAGAAATATAGAAACTAGGTCAAAAGTTAAGTCACCACTCCTTGTTGAACCTCCTTTCCTTTTCTATTTTATTTAATGACAACGTCATGTACCAAGTCTAGTAGCCAAGAAAATGTTGAGTCATTTGATTCTTTAACCAAATATTTATTGAGTCTCTACTATCTAGTAGGTACTATTCGGTCACTTAGAATATGGCAAAATTACCTGCCCTTGTGAAGCTCACATTCTAGAGGGAAAAAAGAGCATATAAACAAAAAGCATAATTCTTACAGGGAGAGAAAGGGCAAGTTCTACATCATCACATGGTATGCAATAAAGAATAAGTTGTGTTGGGTATCTCTGGTGGCTCAGTGGTAAAGAATCCACCTGTCAATGCAGGAGATACAGATTCGATCCCTGATCCAAGAAGATCCCACATGCTGTGGAGCAACTAAGTCTGTGAGCCACAGACTGGAGCCTGGGCTCCAGAGCTCATGCGTCACAACTACTGAGCCCCCACGCTGCAACTACTGAAGCCTGTGTGCCCTAGAGCCCGTGATCCTCAACAAGAGAAGCCACCGCAATGAAAAGCCTGTGCACTACAAGGAAGAGTAGCCTCTACTTACTGCAACTAGAGAAAGCCCATGCAGCAACGAAGACCCAGCACAGCCATAAATAAATACATTTTAAAAAGAATAAGCTGTGTGAGGCACAATCGGAGTCAAGCAACAGGTCAAGAAGAGAAGTATAGGCCTCCCAATTCTTGATAGTCTGAAAGTGATGACAGCTGGATGTAAAATGGTTCTGTGTGCCAGTGAAGGGACGCTGTCTTCCTTCATTCTGTGAGAGCATGTGGACAGCTGGTTTACTCTTGGAGGGACTACTTGAGTACCTGGACAGCAGTTTAGAATTGTTGTCTAGGAAAGGCAGCTAGCCAGCATGTGGAAACCTTGGATAGTTCCAGGCCTTTGTTCTAGAAGAAGCCAATGTGCCTGTGAATTTCTATGGCACCTGAGTTCAGTTGTAACTCCTCCATCCAGGATTAGGAGGCTCCCCAACCTTTGTCACAGATTTATAGAGTCATTTTCTGACAGTTCTGCTTACTGCAGTGGCATGATAAATATGTCATTTATGCAATGCATTATGTGATATGTGCTATGGAAAAAGAAAAAAGCAAAAATAAAGCATGCTATGTAGGCTAGAGAATGTGGAGTGGAGGGTGGGTTGTAAAGAGTGTACTGGATGTATCTGAAGAATGGTAAGGAGGCCAAAACAGCCGAGTAGATTGTGAGAAGGAGAGAGGAGTGAGAGAGGAAGTGAGAAAAGTAAAGTGGGGTTAGATCATACAGGGCCTTGGTGGGATTTTTTTAAAATGAACCTTGCTTTTACTATGAAGTGGGGAGCAATCAGAGATTTGTCAGCAAATTGACCGAGTCCTATGTTTTAGAGACTTCACTGTGCTGTTGTTTAGAGTATAGTCTAGACATGTCTGGAATTCAGGAAAGAGGTCTAGACTGGAGATATGCAACTGGGAGTCACTGGCTCACATAGAATATTTAAAGCCATGAACCCGGATGAGGTTACCAAAATGTGAATCTGCATATAGAAAAGAAGAGGGCTGAAGCCTGGGCCCTGGGAATTCTAAAATTAGAAGGATGGAGGAGGAGGGGAAACAGCATAGGAAACCAAAAAAGAATGACCAGTGAGACAGGAGGAAGTCCAAGAAATTATAGTGTGCCAGAAATCTGGTAAAGGAACTAAACGTATTAAGGAGAAGGGAGTGAGGAACTGTCAAATGCTGTTGACATGTCACCTGTGATGGGACTGAAATGCACTAATGCATTTGGCAACTGAGTGGATATCATCAGTGAAGTGTACAGAATTTGTTTTGGAAGAATAGTAGAGCCAAAGCCTGATAGAAGTAAGTTTTTCATAAGAATGGAAAAGAGAATTAGAGAGAATGATAATATACAGATCTTAAGTAATTCTGATATAGAGTTTCAGAGAATTGGAGCAGTAGCCAGAAGCAAAGTTAGCAACATCTCTCTCAACCCCTACCGATAATGGGATATCATGTCTAGTTTCCAATTCTAATCTTATCTTTTAACATTATTTTCCTTTGTGTCCATGATATTGTCCTGGAGATTTTCATCTGGTTCTCTGTTCTCTCTCACCTGGCCTATGACCTAGCATCTCACTAGAATAATTATAATACCATATTACCATCCCACTATTTCCATAGCAGCTTCCTGCTTCGTTATGCCCGCTGGGATTCTCTCCCCAATAAGTGGCATTTATGATGTTATTGCCCTAAGCTAATTTAAGTCTTTAAATGGCTTCCCCAATACAGATTGGTTGTAGCTTGTTAGCAGGCTGGCACTTCAGCAACACAGAGAGAAAGGCATAAACCAGGCTAGAAGAGCAAACTAGATCTCAATTGTGCAGTGGGGCTAGCCTGCCAGGTGGGGCCGCTGTTGTAAGACTTAACAGTGTCCAAATAATGGAGAGCATTTCCCCTCATCAAGAACTTTCAGGAGTCAGAGGCCTGGTTTTATAGGTCAGAAGATAAAAGCTCTTGACTTTTTTAGGAAAAAGTCAAGGAAATAAAAAAGACTTTCCCTTGTGTAGTTTAGCCTCATTATTATGCAAGGTGGTGTATTTAGGACTGCAGATGATTTTAAAGACCCACATTTTGGGGAACATGAGATTCCTAAATTTCTGACAGGTTTAGTTCTCACTGGTTTAGATTTCACTTGTAGATGGATGGTTTTCAGGCCAAACATTAGTTGACATTTGTTATTTCATTTCATAAATGTACCAAGATATGCCCTTCTACATTATGAATATACTAATATTTTTTCTGTAAATATGCCTGTATATTATGCTTACTTTTTAGCTTTTCCTTCTTTCTCCTGATTTTGAAACTAATTTTATTTTGTTTTCAGTTCAGTTCAGTTCAGTTGCTCAGTTGTGCCTGACTCTTTGTGACCCCATAGACTGCAGCACGTCAGGTTTCCCTGTCCATCACCAACTACTGGAGCTTGTTCAAACTCATGTCCATCGCATCAGTGATGCCATCCAACCATCTCATCCTCTGTTGTCCCCTTCTCCTCCCACCTTCAATCTTTCCCAGCATCAGGGTCTTTTCCAATGAGTCAGTTCTTTGCATAAGGTGGCCAAAGTATTGGAGTTTCAGCTTCAGCATCATTCCTTCCAATAATATAGTCATTAAATTTGTTGATGCAAATTTGTTATTGCTCCTGAAATAACATTGTTAACCTTTCCTGATTCCAAATATATTTTTGTGAACCAGGGAACTGATTGTATAATCATTGTGATTTGATGAAAAAGATACCTTATTTGTTTATTTTTTAAATCTCACGTCTTATAATCAGAGATAGCTTCATGCAATAATATCACACTTTCTAAAGTGTGTGTTCCATAATACAGTATAACTCATGACTTTTTATAATGTTTGATGACATTTTTAAAAATTGTAGCTCACACCAGGCAGGTTAATCATACTCGGAAGTATCAGATGTTCCTAATTACATGCTGATTGCTCAGCTCCTGTTTCAGCCAGAGGGAAAGTGTTCAGAAGTTTCCTGTAAAATCATGTGATTCACCTCTGTGCAATGTCTCTGCTCACTCCTGTGATCACTCTATTTAAAGCACTTATCTTTTAGTAGTGGCTTCGTCCCTTGGGTTTTTTCTACATATAACCTCCATGACTGTATGTTAGAGAAGAGTTTTATTTTCCTGTTTTGAGTTATATATGGTTTACTTACCACTCATGGGGAAAATTACTCTCTGGCTTACCTATTCCATATTTCAAGTGATAGTGTTTTTATAAATTTAAATCCTCTCTCTAAACAGATTCAATCATTTTATACACATACAACTTGCGTCACCAAACATTTCACATAAGGTTTTATGAGAGCTAGGACCTAACATTCCATGCTTTGCATTGAGATTATTATCTGTATATTACTTTAGATTTTATGAAGACTGAAACATATACTCTTTAGTGTTTTTCAGTTTTTTCACTGTTCAGATTTTACATTAGCTAGCTATCCAGAGATGATATTAAACTGGGACATTAACCACATTCTTTGCTTATCATCCTTCACCTATGGATCCTCCAAGATGCGAATCATATCCTTTCCCTAATTGATGCACATTTTCCTGAAACTAAACTGGAAGGTCCCCATTTCATCCTCATATTATGCCTGTAGTTAATTGGTATTTTGATTGAACCAGCAGAAGAATAAAAATGTCCATGAATCAAAGGAAATTATTCTCATTAGATATGAAACAAAGAAAGCAGTGGTTTCGAGAACAAATATTATTCAAAAATATTCTCATTAAAAGAAATTGCTCTCTCTGGTATAATAAAATTCTTCTAAAGAGAAGCATCTGGCAGAATCATATAATTTACTGCAGCATAACATTTGGGATGAATTAAGTTGCTTCATGTCACAAAATGCTTTCAAGACTTCTCAATATTTTTTCTTCATTTTAACTTATCTCTGTCTCACAGTTCTCCAATTAGATTGTTTCTTACTCAGTATTTCTTTAAAGGCATCACATTATAAATGTTATATAGAAGTTGCAGTCCCTTGAAGGTTAGAAATATTGAAAAATGGAATTTGTTCAAGCCCATGTGTGGAATGTGAAAGTCTTCCTGTGCTGGATTCACATGCACAATTTTTCATATTAATTAGTGGGAAGATTGAGCTCCAAGTGCTGAGATAAATGACCTGTGGAAGTGGACACTGAGAAAAAGACTGTCATTTGAGCTCACGTGTTTGCCAGGCACCCATGTGTAAACCTGCTATCACCCTACATTTGAGCTAACTGAGTTATTATGTTATTGGAGAAGCATTAAGATTAAACATCAATGGACCTTAAAGTTGGAAGAAATTTTAGAGGCCATCTTATCCTTTAGTCTCACCATCATTTCAGATTAACTATTTCAAGAGCTACTCTAACAGGACACCCACTAGTTTTCAAGGAAGCCCATTCCATTTTCAGAAAACTTTTTATTGGATTGAGATATGGCCTCTGTTTCCATATTTTATTTCCAGATCTAGAAAACTCTTCAAACCTATCTTCTATATAGGGGCCTTTACATTTCCAAGTTGGTTTTCACATACCTGCTAAACATTTTTTAAGTGATATGTGCATAGTACTATAAGAAATCTTGAGGGGAGTTAAACAGTGACACCATTGCCTCTCAAAAAAATATATTAGAATAAATTGAAACAGTATGAGATTTAGATCAAATACAAAGGTAAGAACTCCACTCAATATTTACAAGCGATGAGGGGCTATTTTTTAAACTATCTCTAGTTGTGGATAATATTTTTAATAAATTAGGAAAACTTTAAAAAGATTTTATACTGAAAGCACTGAAAATATCTTGAATAAAGTCACAGCAAACCATTTTTTAAAAAAATAAATAGACACAGGCTTAAGCATAATAAAGGGTATAATTAACTATGAATGAACTGACATAGATTATCGTTACTCAATGAATGCATGGACTGGCAGTAGCGGTATCCACTGGGAATGTGTTAGGCAAACAGATTTTCAGACCCTATCCTAGATCTTCCCTGGTGGCTCAGAGGTTAAAGCATCTGCCTCCAATGTGAGAATCCTGGGTTCGGTCCCTGGGTCGGGAAGATCCCCTGAAGAAGGAAATGGTAACCCAGTCCAGTATTCTTGCCTGGAGAATCCCATGGACGGAGAAACTTGGTAGGCTACAGTCCATGGGGTCGCAAAGAGTTGGACACGACTGAGCGACTTCACTTACTTACTTACTTACCCTAGATCTACTGAATCACAAGCTTCATATAACAAGAGCATAATGTGATTCATACACAAGCACTGGCATATATTAGAGACCAGTAATAGAAAGTCAGAAATTAGAAAGGTCATAGAGTAGTTAACGGAGAAGGCAATGGCACCCCACTCCAGTACTCTTGCCTGGAAAATCCCATGGACGGAGGAGCCTGGTAGGCCGCAGTCCACGGGGTCGCTAAGAGTCGGACACGACTGAAGAGACTTAGCAGCAGCAGCAGCAGAGTAGTTAAGAAACTATTCTTTAGAATGTGGGGACCAGGGTAGGAGAGGAAGGGGTTAAGAATCATTCCTTTTTGGAGGCCTAGTAGGTGCAAATGCCTCGAGGTAGAAATTACTGGGGATGTTGAAGAGACTGACCTCATGTAGTGTGAAGGATACCTGTTAGGGAATAGAAGTACATAAGGGACTTCCCTGGTGGTCCAGTGGTTAAGACTCCATGCTATTACTTAAGAAGCTGCAAGTTCCACCCCTGGTCTGGAAACTAAGATCCAAGATGCTGCTTTGTGTGGCCAAAAAAGAAAAAAAACAAAACATTACATGAGGCTAAAGGATCTTGAAACAAAGTACGGTTTTTTTCTATTTCTTTTTGATGTGGTAAATTAGGAACTCTGTACAGATTAGACTATATCGGAAAATAAGGGAAAGGAATTTACTGAAAGTAAATCCAGGCAGGAAATTATAAGACCCTGGTCTAGAATGGTAGCAATGAAAAAAGAACGAAACCACCATTCCTCAAATCCTCAGTTCATTTATAACTTAAATTTTTATTTCACAAAAAATATACTTGTATGTGTATTGTGTTTTTTTGTATTGTTGAATCTATTTCTATGGAGTGTATTCCCAGGACTGTTTTTGCCTGTTTAAAAAGTATTGGGTTTTGTTTGTTTGTTTTGTTTTTGATGGTGGTTTTAAAAAATGATGAAGGGTTTTCTATTTTCACTAACAGTAGAAAAAGGCACACTTTCTTTTGAAATACTGCCAGCAACAGATTATATAATTCTTTATGTTTTGGCAGCCCATTGGATGTAGAGTGATATCTCATCATTATTTCATTTGTATTTCTATGACTTATGTTTTTCCTGGCTATTTAAATACACCCTTTTGTGAGTTTTCCCTTCAAAACCTTTGCCTGTATTGTTTTTATCCTTAACGATTGTGAAGTGTCCTCTGAATATTCTTAGTATTAACCATTTTCTGCCTTCTCTGCAAATGGTGTTTCCCAATTTACTGATGATCATTTAACTGAATTAGGGTATGTTCTGTTACACAAAAGCACTTAACATTTTTATAAGCAAATATGTATTTCTTGGAAACTTTCGAATTTTCTGTCTAGATTAGAAAATCTTCCCTGGTGGTTCAGTGACAAAGAATCTTCCTGCCAAAGCAGGAGACGCAGGTTCAGTCCCTGGATTAGGAAGTTCCCCTAGGGAAGGAAATGGCAGCCTACTCCAGTATTCTTGCCTGGGAAATCCCATGGGGGAGCCTGGCAGGCTACTGTCCATGGGGTTACAAAGAGTCAGACATGACTTAGCGATTAAACAACAACAATCTAGACTAGAAAAATCTCTCAATTTCTAGTCAATTATATGATATCTTAAATCTTCTTATAAAAACCTGTTTTATTTCTTTTCACATTATTAGATTTTATTTTTATTTATTTATTTATTTTTTTAAACTTTACATTACTGTATTAGATTTGCCAAATATCAAAATGAATCCGCCACAGGTATACATGTGTTCCCCATCCTGAACCCTTCTCCCTCCTCCCTCCCCATTCCATCCCTCTGGGTCGTCCCAGTGCACCAGCCCCAAGCATCCAGTATCATGCATCGAACCTGGACTGGCAACTCATTTCATACATGATATTTTACATGTTTCAATGCCATTCTCCCAAATCTTCCCACCCTCTCCCTCTCCCACAGAGTCCATAAGACTGTTCTATACATCAGTGTCTCTTTTGCTGTCTCGTACACAGGGTTATTGTTACCATCTTTCTAAATTCCATATATATGCGTTAGTATACTGTATTGGTGTTTTTCTTTCTGGCTTACTTACTGGTACATATACACAATGGAGTATTATTCAGCCATTAAAAAGAATACATTTGAATCAGTTCTAATGAGGTGGATGAAACTGGAGCCTATTATACAGAGTGAAGTAAGCCACATTATTAGATTTTAATGTCATTGAAAATGATTATTGTTTTGATATGGAGTAGACATCCAACTTAATTTTCTTATAGATGTGTAGTCAATTGTACAATCATTATGTTTTAAATGGCTATCAGATTTATCATTTATTATATTCCCTTATATGTCAGAACCTATTTTCTGGGCCCTCCATTATTTTCCTAATTTATTGATCCAGTCTTATGCTAATATCATGTGGTTTATGTTTTGTAATATTTTAACATTTTGTAAGGTTAACCCCTCTCAGGATATGGCTTTTTTATTATTTGAGGGGCTATTTTTAGATACTTAATTAAAACAATATAATTTTAATTGAGATTGTATTTCATTTATCTATTACTTTTAGAAGAATTGATTTTTATGGTATTAAATATCCCCACTCAATAACACAATGTGTCTTTGCATCTATTCAGATTCTATATTACCATAGCTTGAACAATCATTTTTTTATGTAAATCTTACTTACTTTTTTTTCTAAATATTCTAGCATTTTATCCAAGAAGACAAGGAAGTAAAATGTACGTTTTTCATTTTCTGGTTCTAGAGAATTAGTGCTCTATTAGAGAAAAGCTGTCATTTCTCTCTTTAACTTCTCTCTCTCATGCTTCCAATGTACCTTAGATTTTTGACCTGAGCCTCTTGTTTTTTTTTTTTTTGTATAATATTTTGTCATTTCTTTTCCAATTCATTTTACTACACTATTGAAAACAGTTTTGGATGTAAATGGCAATGATAGACATTGTTTTGTTCCTGATTTTAATGAAATAGCTTTAATTTATCACCACATAGAATTATGCTTGCTGTTTGTTTTTCAAGAACTAGTCTGTCATATTTAAGTCAGAGAAGGCAATGGCAACACACTCCAGTACTCTTGCCTGGAAAATCCCATGGACGGAGGAGCCTGGTAGGCTGCAGTCCATGGGGTCGATGAGTCGGACACGGCTGAGAGACTTCACTTTCACTTTTCACTTTCATGCATTGGAGAAGGAAATGGCAACCCACTCCAGTGTTCTTGCCTGGAGAATCCCAAAAGTGGGGAGCCTGGTGGGCTGCCATCTGTGGGGTCACACAGAGTCGGACACGACTGAAGCAACTTAGCAGCAGCATATTTAAATAGAGTTCTTTGATTCCTAACTTAGATTTTAATAATACACAATAGTGGAATTTTATCAAAAGCCTTTTTTTAATCAATCGAAGTTGTTGACATCATTGATTATGGGTTTTTTTTTTTAATTTAGCCATCTTTGCCTCTGTGGAGTAAATATTTGTTCTCAATATGTTAATTGTTGTGTATCACACTAATTCTAGTTATGAATTAGCAGTAAGTAACTGGTAACTGGGATTCCCTGGTGGCTTTGTGGTAAAGAATCTGTCTGTCAATGAAGGAAATGAGGGTTTGATCCCTGGATCAAGAAGATCCCCTGGAAAAGGAAATGGCAACCCACTCCAGTATTTTTACCTAGGAGTTAAACAGGCAAAGGAGGAGTCTGGCAGGCTACTGTCCATGGGATTGCAAAAGAGTTGGACACGACACAGTGACTAAATAACAACTGATTACTTATATATGATGCTGCTGCTAAGTCACTTCAGTAATGTCTGACTCTGTGCGACCTCATAGATGGCAGCCCACCAAGCTCCCCCACCCCTGGGATTCTCCAGGCAAGAACACTGGAGTGGGTTGCCATTTCCGTCTCCAATGCATGAAAGTGAAAAGAGAAAGTGAAGTCGCTCAGTCATGTCCGACTCTTAGCGACCCCATGGACTGCAGCCTACCAGGCTCCTCTGTCCATGGGATTTTCTAGGCAGGAGTACTAGAGTGGGTTTATATATATATATATATATATATATATATATATATATATACACACACACACATACATACATACATATAAAAAAACTATAAAACAAAAACAAAAAACTATAACAGGTTTATGAAGGGAGAAACAAGAATGTGATAGATGAGTGATGCCCTGCTTGGTCTTAACTAGATTCGTGAAGTTATTGGTGGCAAGAGTTGTTGCTGCTAGATAAATAGGTGGCACTTAGAAGTGGTGGGAGGCATGGTCCAATGGGATCAATAGCCAAAGTCTTCCTCCTCATGCATTCTAACTTCTAATCAATAAAGCAGTTGTTGAGGATGAAGTGTATATGTATCAAGGCACACAGGATCTCGACTTCCTGTTCAGTCAGGTTCTGCACATCGAGGGCCAGCTCCAGGAAAAGGAGCTTGTCTGGGACCTGCAGAGAGTGGAGTTCATGCTCAGTGAGCCATGGGAGGTTGTGTTTGTCCTGGGGTAATCCAAATCTGCTCCACAGAAGAATTCACTGCAGTGAAGCCTAGAGAACTTGGAGATCCCAGCATGTCTTGCAGAATCTCATGTGTTACACCTACTGGGTGAACTATAGGATGGGGAGGCATAATTTTGGGCTGTGGAAGCTGCTACAGCAAGACAGGGACTCCCAAGTACAAAGAATGTTCCTTTTCTTCTTTGTTCTATTGTTTCCTCTTTTGTGTCTGGCTTTGTTATTAATATTTGATGACTTTTATAAATTAACTGTGAAAGCTTCGAACTTTTACAGTAGTTGAGAATGAAATATCTGCTATTTAGATGTTATAGAACGCATGTGTGAAGTCTGCTGGTTCTGGATTCTTCCTCCTTTTTCTTTTCCACATGAAACTGTCTGAATCTGACTCTGGCATTTGTGAATTCATATGGTTCACTGTATACAGGAGTGCAGTCGAAACATTTCATGAAGGTGCTTGGTCTAAGGGTTGAGTGGGTGCTACATTTATCTGGGGCTTTGCTCTGTAAGGTCCTGCCTCTGGTATGGATCAGCATGCATGTTTTCCTGTTTCACAGAAAGCTATAGTATCAGCGAGCAGCACATAGGCCAGAGTTAAATGAAATTCTGCAAATTCTTTCATCTCTCTGAGCCTGTTTCCTTATCTGTTAAATGAATTGTTAGGTACTGCCTACTTCTCATTCCAAATTATCAAATACAGGTGTAACAGTTACTGGAATATTTAACATTATTTTGTTAAGGTTTTCACACCTAATGATGATATTTTATTATTATTCACATATTTGGGCCTCCCACATGGCGCTAGTAGTAAAGAATCTGTCTGCCAATGCAGGAGGCACAAGAGAAATGGGTTTAATCCCTGGATTGGGACGATTCCCTGTAGGAGTAAATGGCAATCCACTTCAGTAATCTTGCCTGGAAAATCCCATGGGCAGAGGAGCCTGTCCATGGGGCCATGGAGATATTTAGAATATATCTATTTCCTATTATTTCTACCTTTTTTGATATGCTTCCTAAAAAGGGAAAAAAGAAAACACTGGAATGTCAGGAAAATGAATTACCCTTGTCAGAAATAAAAATAATTCCAGATCATATTAGCAATTTAAAAGTCCTCTTGTTTCTCAGTAATCATTAATGTATTTTTTATGGAAAAACCTTTAACATCTGGACAACTCCTAACATAAGCAATAAGTTGGGAAATGGTTAATAAATATAACTTCGTTATTATTCTATCTCTTTGTAAATAATGCAGTAATTGCAGTTGCATTTTCTAACAAAGAGGATGCAACAAATTCATTTTTATTAAGTGAAAATAGGCATCAGGGTAAAATACACACACCGATTAACTATTTAATATGCCATTGGCTTTACAAAGCTTAACAGGAGAGTACTTTCAAATGATATTGCTTAAATAAAAGCAGAAATAGTATTATGCAAAATAATTACAATGCATTAGAAAATTTGACAACTGTGCTTGAAATAGGGAGCAGGAGGATTGTGACTTATGGTTCCAGTGTCATCATTAGAATGTGTGTGCATTGAGTTGGGGACAGACTTGTGTCCCCCAGCAGCCACTCACAGTCATATTTCGATGGTATAAACATATGCATTGCAACCACACTAAAACAACAGTGAGACTAACATGCAGTTAATTCAGAAGACCATGACACAATTCTGAACGATTAACAGTGATTGCATGATATAATTCTGAATAGTAATTCATTCAAAATAGTGAAGTGAGGCAGTGTGTGATTTCAATTCCTAGACAAATCAGAGAAAGCAATTCATGACAGAATTGTGAATGAAAGTTTTTAAGGCATGATTAGGTGACAGTGAGCAGCACTAAAATGGGAACTTTGTCCGGAAGAAGGATTTCAACAGCCCTGATGGTTAATTAACATATCTTTCACTGACCAGCTAAAAAAAAACCCTTCTTTCTATATACTACAGGGAGAACTAGTGAAGGAATTAGTAGTACTTTACTGAGGTGTTAATAGATGAAATGGCAGAATGAAATGAGGAGAGAGGTTCATCCAAACTGAAAGAAAGGTGATTTTTCTAAGGAGCAAGTTAGGTCAGAGAAGGATTTTTTTCATTACCTCTGGATTCTCTATTAAGTGTCTGTAGAAGTAAGGTTTCCATCAAAACTACAACTCTGGTTTCCTTTCAAGGCCAGCCAGTGTCACTGAAGGATCATTCATTTACTGTGACCTGAGACAGATGGGAAGAGATATATTTGCTTGTGTATGTGTTTGAAGGTGAGAGTCTTGCATGGAATTTAATGATTAGTGCTTTTTGAACATCTGAATTCTGATTTTTTTAGTAATTCATCTTAAGCCTGCCTTGTTAGATCTCCAGATCTCCAGGTATCATGTATATTAGTTGTATTACTGGGTACTGAATGAAACCAGCATAAAGGAAGGATCACTGTGGAGTAAATAGATTAGAATTATTTTCTTGGGAGAATTAGGATATGAGCTAGAGTTTTAAGGACCTTGAGAGACTCCTTTAATGAATGTTGCATCACATGTTGACACTTGATGAATGATACAAGGGGGGACCCTAGGTAGAAAGCTTTAAATGCCAGGAAATCACTTTTGTTTGCTCTTTGTCAACAGAGGAGCATCCTGTATTTTGAGGAGTGACTGTGCATAGCTTTTGGTTATTATTAATCTGTTAGTGTTCTGCATGGGTTCAAAATTGGAGAGAGTTCAGTGTTGAGTCTATTGCAGTTATTGAGGAGATGGATGTGGAGACAGGTTGGCGGCCACACAAAAGATAATAAATATGATAAAATAGTGTGAACTAGGAGAAAGAATCAGAGACAACTCTAATGTTAGTGTAGGACAGTCAGGGTTGGGAGATCAAAATCAGAAAGTTCATTTTGGAAGATTAAAGCAAAACAAAATCTTACTGAAAAAGAAAACAAGGTATTTATATCTAATAAAAAAAGTCAATGATTGTCAATGAGAAACATTGGTGGGTGTAGTTTCCCTACCTTTCTACCACCAGTCCTTGTGTTTTCTCATCTGATCTGCTTCAACTAATAATTTGGAATGTTGAGAACCTCATCTTTTTTCAGTACCTGAGATGATGCCCACTTGAAGTTGTGGCTTAAGCTGTGGAAGATGAATAACTTCAGCATAATTATTTATCTCCCAGAGGCAGCAGTTCTGAAAAATGAACTAACTTGATATGAAATTGCCAAAATGTTTCCTTCTTTGGTTAAAATGATAGGGTTAAAAAACCCTTTAATCCTCCTTTGCTGTCCTATACAAATAGACAACTTATATGGGAAACAAAAGCAAAAATAAATGGTGCTACATCAAAATAAAAAACTTTTGGACAGCAAAGGAAACTGTCAACAGAATGGAAAGTCCAGTCCCCTTGCTGAATGGGAGAAGATATTGATATTTGCAAGCAATGTGTCCCATAAGGGGTTAATATCCAAAATATGCAAAGAACTCATACAACTCAACATCAAAAAAATTCTATTAAAAATAGGCAGAGGTTCTGAATGGACATTTTTCTAAAGAGCTACAGATGGCCAGTAGACACATAAAGATGCTCAACATCATTAATGTCTGGCTGGTATGTTCCTCTTCCTCAGTTCCGGTCTCCTCATAACAAAGATTTGGAATGATGACCACTTGTAGCTCAAACAGGCAGAATTTTATTAAGCGGACAACAGGCTGAATTCATAATGACAAGCTAGTTACAGTTCAGTTACAGCTCAAGCGGGAAGCAGGCAGCAGAAAACAGGAAACAAGGACAGGCCACCCCGATTCTGCTTAGTTTCCCATTTTATACTTTTGGTCTCGTCGCTATGGAGTCTGATTGGTTATGACCTATGAAAAACAGGTGATGGTACCAGCATTCACCTAATTGGTTATGCCCGGGACCAAAGGTTCTCTCACTCAGATCCTCAACTTCCCCTGTTATTTATCCCCATCTTGGACTCCTTTTTCTATTCTAACTACCGACAATTAATTATCAGAGAAATGCAACTCAAAAACCATAATATCATTTCACACCTGTCAGAATGGCTGTACCAAAATGAATAAAAAGACAAGTGTTGGTAAGGGTACAGAGAAATGGGAACCCTCAGGAACTGTTGTCACAATCTAAATTTGTGCAGCCAGTATGGAAACAGTATGAAGTTTCCTCAAAATATTAAAAATAGAATTACCATATGATCCAGCAGTTCCACTCCTGGAATTTCTGAAGGGAAAGAAACACTAATTTGAATATAAATATATATATATATATATATTCCAATGTTCATTGCAGCATTATTCACAATAGCCAGGACTAATTGATGAATGGATAAAGATGATGTGGTGTATATATATGTGTGATGGAATATTACTCAGCTATAAAAAGTAATGAAATCTTGCCAGGGTGACAACATGGATGGACATAGAGGGTATTATGCTAAGTGAAATAATTCAGACAAAGATAAATACTGTGTGATTTCATTTATATGTGGAATCTATAAGACAATACAAATTAACAAACAGTTAAACAGAAACAGTCTTGGATGCAGAGAACATACAGGTGGTTTTCAGAGGAGAGGGGTCTGGGGAGTGGCAATGAATAGGTAGATTAGGAGGTACAGACTTCCAGCTACAGAATAAATGAGTCACAAATATGAAATGTACAGTGTTGGGAATATAGCCAATAATTATGGCTATCATGATGATCATCTTGAAATATATGGAAATATCAAATTACTGTATTGTGCACCAGAAGCAAACTCAGTATTATAGGTCAATTTTATTTCAAAACAAATGAAACAAACAAATTGGCAGAAAGAGATCCGATTTGTGCTTACCAGAGGCAAATGGTTGTGGTAGGGGGAATTGGATGAAGGTACAAACTTCCAGTTATGAGATAAATAAGTACTAGAGATGTAAAACAAATTGATTATTATAATTAACACTGCTGCATACTATATATGAAAGTCATTAAGAGAGTAAATCCTAAGCGTTGTCATCACAAGGAAAATTTTTCTTCTCTTTCTTTAATTTTGTATCTGTAAGATGATGGCTTTTCATTACACTTTATTGCAAGAGTCATTTCATGATTTATGTTAAGTCAAATCTTTAGGCTGTACACCTTAAATTTATTCAGTGCTGTATGTCAATTGTGTCTCAATGAGACTGGAAGGAAAAAAAGGACAAAAAAAGATAGAAGTGGGTGTTGATATTGTCATAACCAAAGAAGCATTAGCATCATCAGTTTTATAGAATTTATTTGCATTTTTTTCTTTCCTATTATTCCATTGACTTAGAAACAACAAAATAAAATCCATTCATCTACTAGACAGGTGTCCCAGACTAATATTTCTTGTCTTAGAGTGCAAGCCAGAGAGTGACATTTAAAATTAATTGTAGTAGACATTGTACTTTTAACTTTGTGATTGAACCTCTATAGATATCCCTGAATTTCATATTTATGAAAAGCAGATTCTTTATTTGTGGTTTCAGGTACTTGACATTAATATGGGAAAGCAACAAAGCCAGAACAGTCAATCTCAGGAATTTTTTAAAATTTTGATCTGGATATTTTGGTATTGTCATTCTAAAACTGGTCATTATATGAGCTGAGATTTTTCAACATTTGTTCGGTCGCCAGGTCATGTCCAACTCTTTGCGATCCCATGGACTGCAGCACACCAAGATCCTTTATCCTTCGCTACTTCCCAGAGTTTGGTCAAATTCATGTCCCTTGAGTCAGTAATGCTATCTAACCATCTTATCTTCTGTCTTCCCTTTCTCCTTTTGCCTTCAGTCTTTCCCAGCATCAAATTCTTTACCAGTGAGTTGGCTCTTTGCATCAGGTGACCAAAGTATTGGACCTTCAGCTTCAGTATCAGTCCTTGCAATGAATATTCAGGTTTTCCTTTAGGATTGGCTGGTTTGATCTTCTTGAAGTCCAGTATTGATGCTTTCAGCATTAGTGTGAAGCAGAGGAATAAATTAATGAAGTCGATACTAGAAGCTCCTGGATAGTTATGCTAGTTTTATACTTTTCTGACAATTTTAATTGTATGTTCACATACATACAAACATCTTGCATTTTCGAGTTGTAGGAAATATTAGAAACTATTTCATTTCCATCAAAGAACTGAAAGTTTAAATATCTTTCCCTTCTTCCTCCTTCCCTCCTTCCTACTTGTTTTGCTTCCTTCTATATGACTTTTAGTTTAATGACAGTCATCAATAGAACATGATTCCATAGTATGTAAGAGTCAATAATCCTCTACGTGTGTTCAAATTTTCCCTACAAAGAAGTTGCTGAAAAGATATAAATGTTCATTTAAATAAAGAATATGGTAAACCAGCTTCTTGAAAAAGCCTAAATACAAAAATAAAAGAATATATTTTCCTTAAAGAAGAAACAAAATCTTCAATTAGGTTAAATTATTAACAGAATTTTTTTTTTCCTGAGAGTGTTGTTGTGTCAAACATCCTAGAAAATATTAGATATTGCAGTTGAATAAGACTTTGTTTTCCAAGTGCTGGTGATTCAGTGGGGGTGAAGGAAAAAGAGAGAGAGAAGAAGAATAAACAGATGAGAAAAAAGAGGAATGTCAAAATCAAGTGCCAGAGATGATAAGATAGCACAGCAGCAAAATATTTCATTCTGGGGAGAGACTTTGGAAGAGATAACGCTTGAAGAAATTGAGAGAGAGAAAGATGAAAGGAAGAGGCAGGACTGTGACAAAAGGGAAGATAATACAGGCATACCTTGGAGATGTTATGGGTTTCATTCCAGACCACTGCATTTAAGCAAATATCCCAATAAGACAAGTCACATGAATGTTTTGGTTTCCCAGTAATAAAGTCAGATTTACACTATATTGTAGTCTATTAAGTGTAAAATAGCATTGTATCTAAAAAATGTACATACCTTAACTAAAAAACACCTGTCTGTTAATAAATACCACTGATCACCTGACTGTCAAGAAGTCCTAATTTTTTGCTTGGTAGAGAATCTTGCCTCAGTGTTGATGGCTGCTGACTCAGGGTGGTGGTTGCAGAAGGTGACCCTGACATTTTCTTAAAATAAGGAAACAATGAAGTTTGCCACATGAATTGACTCTTCCTTTCATGAACAATTTCTCTGTAGCATGTGGGGTGGTTTGATAGCATATTACCCACAATAGAACTTCTTTCAACATTGAAGTCAGTTCTCCCAAACTTTGCTGCTGCTCTATGAGCTAACTTTTATTTAATAGTCACACTCTGTTGTCTTTTCAACAATCTTCATAGCAACTCACCAGTAGTAGATTCCATCTCAAGAAACCACTTTCTTGGCTCATCCATACAAAGTAACTCCTCATCCACTGAAGTCTGATCATGAGATTGGAGCAGTTCAAGTCACATCTTCAGGCTCCACTTCAGATGCTAGTTCTCTTGCTGTTTCCATCACATCTGCAGCTACTTCCTCCGTGAAGTCTTGAACCACTCCAAGTCATCTATGAGGGTTGGAATCAACTTCTTTCAAACTCCTATTAATGTTGATATTTTGGCCTCTTCTCATGAATCACAAATGTTCCTAATGGCATTTAAAATGGTGAACCCTTTCCACAAAGTTTCCAGTTGACTTTTCCCAGATCCATCAGAGGAATCACTATCTGTGGCAGCTATAGCGTTAAGAAATGTATTTTTTAAACAATAAGACTTTAAATTTGCAAAGACTTCCTAATCCATGGGCTATAGAATGAGTGTTATATAGCAGGCATAAAAATGACATTAATTTCCTTGTATGTCTCTATCAGAGCTCTTGGGTCACTACCTGGATTGTCGGAGAAGGAAATGGCAACCCACTCCAGTATTCTTGCCTGGAGAATCCCATGGACAGAGGAGCCTGGTGGGCTACAGTCTACGTGGTCGCAAAGAGTTGGACACGAATGGCAGTAATATTTTGAAGGGATTCTGTTTTTCTGAACGGTAGTTCTCAACGGAGGGCTTAAGATCTTAAGTAAACCATGTTGTAAACAGATGTGCTGACATTCAGACTTTGTTGTTCCATTTGTAGAGCACAGGCAGGGTAGATTTAGCATGATTCTTAGAGGCCCTAAGGTTTTCAAAATAGTAAATGGGCATTGGCTTCTAAAGTCACCCACTGCATTAGCCCCTAACAAGACAGTCAGCTTGTCCTTTGAAGCTTTGCAGCCATGCACTGACTTCTCTTCTCTAGGTATGAAAGCCCTAGGCTCCATTTTCTTCCAATAGAAGGCTGTTTTGTCTGCATCAGAAATATCTTATTCAGTGTAATCACCTTCATTAATTATCTTAGCTAGGTCTTCCAGGTGATTTGCTGTGGTTTCTACATCAATAGTTGCTGCTTTACCTTGTACTTTTATATTATGGCAATAACTTCTTTCCTTAAACTTCATGAACCGACAAGAAAAGCTTCCAGCTTATTTTCTGCAGCTTCCTCACCTCTCTCAGCCTTAATAGAATTGAAGAGAGTTGCGGGCTTGCTCTGGATTAAGCTTTGGTTTAAGAGAATGTTGTGGCTGGTTTGATCATCTACCCAGATCATGAAAGCTTTTTCCATATCAGCAATAAGGATGTTTCACATTTTTATTAATATCATTCATTTCATTGAAACAGTACTTTTCATTTTCTTCAAGAACTTTTCCTTTGCATCCATGACTTGGCTAACTTAGAGGATTAACTTTAAGTTTATCTTGGCTTTTGACATGCTTTTCTCACTAACCTTAATCATTTTTCGCTTTTGGTTTAAAGCAAGAGACATGAAACTCTTTTGTTCAGTTGAACACTTAGAAGCCATTATAGAGTTGTTAATTGGCCCGATTTCAACATTCTTGTGTCTCAGGGAATAGGAAAGCCAGAGGAGAGGGAGAGATATGCGAGAAAAGCTTGTCAGTGGACTAGTCAGAATGTGAACAACATTTATTAAGTTGGCTGGCATTTGTGGGTACAGTTCATAGCACCCTAAAGCAGTTATTATGTTGGTGCAAAAATAATTGTGATTTTGCATTGTGGAACTTTGCCATTTGACATTGTAACATTCATAAATAAATGTGGTTATGTTGTACATCCTTTTAATGCACACTTTGTGCTTTTTTTTTTTTTTTGCTAATGACATGCTGATTGTTTTATGTTTATTTTAGACTAGGGATGTGATGTTAGACAAAAAGCAAATTCAAGTGATTTTCTTATTTGAGTTAAAAATGGGGTGTAAGTCAATGGAGACAACTTGCAACATCAGGAACGTATCTGGCCCAGGAATTGCTAACAAACATACAGTGCAGTGGTGGTTCAAGAAGTTTTGCCAAGGAAATGAGGGCCTTGTAGATGAGGAGCGCAGTGGACATCAATCAGAAATTGACAATGACCAATTGAGAGGATTATTGAAGCTGATCCTCTTACAACTACAGGCTGCTGCTGCTGCTAAGTCACTTCAGTCATGTCCTACTCTGTGCAATCCCATAGACGGCAGCCCACAGGCTCCCCGTCCCTGGGATTCTCCAGGCAAGAACACTGGAGTAGGTTGCCATTTCCTTCTCCAATACAACTACAGGAGAACTTAGCAAAGAACTCAGTATTGACCATTCTGTAGTCTTTTGGCATTTGAAGCAAATTGCACAGGTGAAAAAGCTCGATAAGTGGATGCCTCATGAGATGACCAAAAATCAAAATAATTATCGTTTTGAAGTAGTATCTTCTCTTGTTCTACCCAAGAACAATGAACTATTTCTCCACTGAATTGTGATGTGTGACAAAAGATGGATTTTTATATGACAACTGGAGATGACCAGCTCAGTGGTTAAGACTGAGAAGAAGCTCCAAAGCACTCCCCAAAGCCAATCTTGCACCAAAAAATGGTCATGGTCGCTGTTTGGTGGTCTGCTTGCTGGTCTGATCTACTATAGCTTTCTGAATCCCAGAGAAACCATTACATCTGAGAAGTATGCTCAGAAAGTCGATGAGATTCACCAAAAATTGCAATGCCATTGCTGGCATTGGTCAGCAGAAAGGGCCCAATTCTTCTCCATGACTATTCCTGGCCTTATGTAGAACAACCAGTGCTTCAAAAGTTGAATGAATTTAGCTATGAAGTTTTACGTCCTCTGTCATATTTATCTGACCTCTTGCCAATCTCTTCTTCAAGCAACTCAACTACTTTTTGCAGGGAAAATGCTTCTACAACCAGCAGGAGGAAGAATGCTTTCCAAGAGTTTGTCGAATCCCAAAGCATAAATTTTTATGCTACGGGAATAAACAAACTTATTTCTCATTGGCAAAAATGTGTTCATTGTAATGGTTCATATTTTGGTTAATAAAGATGTGTTTGAGTCTAGTTATAATGATTTAAAATGCATAGTCCCAAACTGCAATTACATTTGCACCAACCTAATAAAATAGTAACATCAAAGATCACTGATTACAGATCACCATAACAATTAATGAAACAAAACTGAAATACTGCAAGAATTCCCAAAATGTGACACAGAGACAGAAAATGAGCAAATGCTATTGGAAAAAAATGGTTCTGATAGAGTTGATTCATCGAGGATTGCCACAAAACTTGTTTGTAAAACAACCACAGCATCTGCAAAGTGCAATAAATGAAGCACAATAAATAAAGATCTGCCTCATAAAAATCTCTGTTCAGCACCAGATAGAGGGAATCAAGTAGGATCTAGATTTTTAGGTATTCTGATAAATGAAACTATTACTTTCTTATAGACAGTTAAAAAAATAATGCACTATATTGAAATATGTCTAAAAAAGTTAGATAATCTTCTTATTTTCTTTGCTTTTTCATTTTGACAGTCTCCTTTTGGGAGAACAGAATATATGAAATGTTTTTCAAAATCATCCCCCCTCCCCATATCCTCTGCTTTGTGGAATATACTATTGATAAATCTGTGTTTGGACATCCCTTTGGGTAACATTGTTATTGTTTAGTCACTAAACAATTAGTTCATGTCTGACTTTTTGTGACGCTATGGACTGTAGCCTGCCAGGCTCCCCTGTCCTTAGGATTCCCAGGCAAGAACACTACAGTGGGTGGCCATTTCCTTCTCCAGGGGATCTTCCCAGCCCAGGGATTGAACACATGTCTTCTGCTTGGCGGGTGAATTCTTTACCACTGGGATTAGCCGAAAAGAAAAATGGAAGACAGTGCAGATCAGTTAAACAAACACTTGCAGAAAGCATCATAATGAACCCAGAGATACTTACTAAGGATACCATCCCCTGCTCCTAAGAAGCTCACAGCTGAGAGGGGAAGACCAAAGGATGAATAAAGGATATGATGTGATAAAAAAAGTGCTCCTGGGAGGTGTTGGCTCCTGTGTGCACAATTCCAACAGGGGAAGAGTTTCTGTACCAAGTGATAGCTCCGCCCCTCTGCATCTCCTCTTCCAGGCCCCAAAGAGACAAGTTTGACTTTTCCCTGTACCAGAGTTTATGACCTGATTTTTACATTTTTCCGGCTCCCAACCATAAGACTGAATATTAGGAGTATTTTATGAAGAAATAAAAGCACTTTACATTAATTAATATAATCATAACATTTTATTCCACAGGTTTTATATGCAAATCTCTAAAGAATCACTTCATCAGCTTTGTGATTGTGTAATTATACAAGTGTAAATGTGATTTATGTACAGGACATGGGGAAGAAAATCTGAAAGCAGATGAGAGTTTCATTCATAGCTTCATATATATATATATATATATATATATGTTATTTTTTAAGAGAAATTAGAAGGCTGTCTGATAGGTACTATTCAAGGTTTTTTCAAAAAATTAGCTGATACAATCCTAATGTTGATGCTATGATGTAGGCACTGTTGCTGTTTTATAAAAAAGGAAACGGGGATATGGAAAAGCTAAATAACTTGCCCAAAGTCCAGGTGATAGATGGCAAAGCCAGAACTGGAAGCAAGACAATGGCTGGGAAGTGTAGATGGTTGGCTTCTGTACATCTGTGTAGACATGTAAACTGGAGATTTATAGCACTTCCTGGGCTCACGCTTCCTTTTAAAGTCCAGATGAAATGTTTTAAATCATTATACAATTTCTTATAATAAACTCAAGACCCACCCCACTGTTTGCAAGTATTCCCAGAGAACTTACATTCATATCACTGCTTCCAACTCTAGGTTCCAACCCCTGCTGACATCTTGGAACTTGCCACCTTTCTTCCTTCCTGACGTTACTGCTTCTTCTTCACTTCCACATCACAGGAGCGGAGAAGTGGAGACTTTCATCTTCAAATCTCCCAGTACATCATTAATGCACATTTGTTGTATATAACAGAAATGCACATTTGTCGTATATAACAGAAACTTACTGAAAGATTGAGGATAGTGGGGGTGAATCTGAGCGTAAAGCAGAAGCTTTGGTTTCTAGACACTTAAGAATCCTTCCTGTCTGTTGAAATTTCTTACCAAGTCTTTTCAAAGCCCCTTTCAACACCCTGCCATTTGTCCCGAACATTTCTTTTCACATATTGTTTCCTAACTGGAGCAAGCAAAGGCCACCCCAAATTCCAATCCCCCTTTCTTACATAAAATTTTCTAATACTTATTTTACTTGTTTTTCCATCTAGACTAATCCAGGGAAACTTGCCCTTCACAATAAAAATAATAATAATAATAATAATTGTGCTTTTACTAACTGTATATATCTGAACATCTGAATAGTGAATCAGAACAGTCAATGACTGCTGACTTTTTTCCCAGGAACTATTTTTATTACATTAAAAGAATTGTTAGGTAGGGAGAAAAACTAATGGACGTATAGAAACCAAAATACAGTAAAACAGGAGGTGTCTCCTTAAGCAAGTAGAGCATAACTAAATTTGCAGTAAGCACAATGATTTTAAAAAAGAAACCATAAAATATACCTTTGACACATTTAATTCACAATTCTCTGACTTAACTGAGAGTTTAGAGTGGTTGGCTATATTGGAGAAAGGACCACCATAGTAACATTTAATTTTTTGCTCAATAAACAATTGTTCTATGCCTATTATGTTTCAGGCCTGGTGCTCAGAAGGAGAGGTATATGGTGAATAAAGTACGGTCCTTGACCTCATAATCCATATATGCAGTGGATCACATGGGAACATAAGCACATAATTAGAAAATAATGCATTATGTATCACAATGACATGTACACAGTGGTGTAACAGTAGAATATGCAGCTAGCAGCTTGATGGGTCACGGAAATTAATGCATGAGAAGACATTTATTCTGGAGCATGAGTGTTTACGTATTCCATGGAGAAAAGGATAGAAGAGGAAAGGGAATGTATAAATACTTGGAGGAGTGAAACAGAATCACATCTCTGTTGTGAGCATCAACTTTGTGTGTGTTGAAAGCCGAAGGGAGTATGAGGTAGAAGGAGGGGAGAGGAAGATGAGTGGCCACGATGAGAGTGAAAAATAGGGCAGGCTCCATGCAAGAGACAACATTATATATCCCACTCTTCAGACTTCTAGAAACACCAAGGCCAGGTTTTACAATGCTTGTTAAAAACAGATTTCTGGATTCCATCCCAACCTACTGAATCTAAATGTCTTGAATGAATCAAAAGCCAGAAGAAATTTTTATGCCTATTATAGCTTAAGAAACTGTGCTATAGGCAATGCGAGCCTTTGGCTAATTTAATGTTGCAGAATGCCAGGCCATACCTGGCTTTATAGACCCATATACTGGAGAGAATATGTGTATTAATATTTAGAAACATAATGAAAAAATATTAGTTCTTGTATAGCTTGAAAGCTGTACAGTACCCTAGGTAGCAACTTGGAATAGCTTAACTAGATGGAATTATATAAGTGTCTTACTAAAATATCATTGGTAAAACTTTACCAAGTGCTTTTTTTTTCTTCTTCTTCTATTCCATCCCTCATGCACAATAAATCCTGTCTGAATAATTTACTCATTCTGGAACATTAAAACAGGCTTTGTGCTTTGAGGATAATGAACAATTTTCTTAACTATAATGAGGCTTTTGAGAATGTTGTGATACAAAATATATGCGGGGGAAATATGACTTTATTGAAACTTCCAAGCTAGTATTAATGGTTTTGATAAGAAGCTGTCCTGTGGTCTGGTTAGAGCAGGGAGTTTGCTGGCCCTTAATCTCCTGAGGTCTAGGAGTGTGCAGTACTCTTTCAGCTGTTGATGGAATCAAGAACACAATGTGTATTCATCTAAAACAATTCAGCATGGATGGACAGGGAACAGCTTGAGAATGTGGGAATGGAATCTGAATTAAAATTGAACAGAGAAAAACAAAATGAAGTGAAGTAATGACAGGTGTGGGCTTCCCAGGTGGCCCTAGTGGTAAAGAAACTGCCTGCCAGAGCAGGAGGCATGAGACATGTGGGTTTGATACTTGGGTGGAGAAGATCCCCTGGAGGAAGGCATGGCAAACCACTCCAGTATTCTTGCCTGGGGAATCCCAAGGAGCCTGGCGGACCACAGTCCATAAGGTCACAAAGAGTCTGACATGACTGAAGCAACTTGGCACTTGGCATATAGCACACAATGACAGCATTCTTGCCTGGAGAATCCCATGGACAGAGGTGCCTGGCAGACTACAGTCCATGGGTCGGACACGACTTAGCAACTAAACCACCACCACCACCACCACACAAGGACAAGTGTAAACTGCAACATGAACAAAGCAGGAAAAGCTGTTGCAATAAATAATGCTAATGACTGTACTGGAGTTTGTTTTAAAAAGATATAAGAAGCATCATGGATAATAGATTCAATATGAAAGAAATATAATAGGATTTATAAGAATGAGTGCAATACAATAAAATGAATGAGTCATGAGTTAGTAAAATATGATGCGATCCTTCTTTTAAGACTCAATATTTATTAGTATCTTCCTAAATGATAAGTTCTACTTTTTAATTATTTTCAGACACATGACTATACCTCCACACAAAAGCTAAAATCAATTTCCAATAAAAACAAAGGAAAGAAAAAAAAGATATATATTTTAATTCCAACTTTATGTCATTTGATGCATTAGCTACAAGATACTATATTTTGATTAATTAAGCATAGCAGTGGGACATGAGAAAAGTTCTAGAACTTCTTTATCTGAAGGACTTATTTGTATTTGTTTTTATTTTATTTTTTTAATTGAAGGATAATTGCTTTAAAGAATTTTGTTGGTTTCTGCCAAACATTAACATGAATCAGTCATAGGGTAATAGAAGAGAGCTTAAAATTCCTGAACTGATCATGGGGTGTTTGGGAGATGAAATTTAGTACAGCTGTCATGTTTGTTTTTTGCACTCTTGATACACTTAAATTTCAAATACTTTGACCTTGTTCAATAAAATTGTGCCAATATGCTTTATCAATTTTATTTAACAAATATTTGTTGAAGAGGGATTTGATTTCTTTTCAAAAGAAAATCCATATTATGTCTAAAGTTATACCTTTGAAATCGTAATTATTTAAATTTTAGATTTCTTAAAGATGCCTTTTGAGCACAATTTAAAAATTAGATTTTCAGCAAATTCATAACGGACTGCTAGCATCCTATAGGTAAATCACATAATGGTTACATACCGTGCTTTCTGTTTTTTATTATGTTACTATTGGAATAATTTTCTGATAACATCAGTGAAAGTAGAAAAGGGTGTTGTAGCAAAACAGACCCTTCTTGGTCTGATTGATTTTGTGCTTTATAACCCATTTCAGTTATCAGAAGGTATTGCAATTTTTCCTCCTGCTATTTGAAAAGAATGTAATGGTCCAAAGATTGCCTACTTTCTAAGGGAGTTACTCTCTTGTCAAGGTAGAAACAGTATATTTATTAAACTGCCTGTAACTTTGGAGTGAATGCTTTCAATCTATTTCTTTCTGTTTGCTAGTCTGTAACTATAGGAAGCATTCAACATGACTCTTGGCAATGAAATCCAGCTGTTCTAGAGGACCATGGCTAAGATATTCTAAAATCAAGAGATTACAGAGTGGAATTAAAACCTCTTTTTTTCTAGTTTCCTAATTTTAGAGCTTAACTGTTAGACTGGAATATTTTACTTTAGTGTGAATTTAGTGAATTAGTGTGACTATTCTTGTATTATACAGTGACATTCCTTACCCATTACTTTATGTCTAATAGAAACAAAAAAATGTACTTTTAATACTATGCTGTAGGTAAATATCCCAGAAACTATGAAATGGGGAAGATATAAAATGCTTAGATACACATCTGTATTTATTAATACTTTGCTATTTGGGGACAAGAAATCCATGAAAATGTTCTAGAAGAGGATATAAATTAAAGATATTTCTTAGATAAGTATGATCAAGAAGTAATAAGTATGATCAATGACTTTCAGTGATTTAACATAATGAGTTAAATGTCATACACTTAGTTGCTCAGTTGTGTCTGACTCTGCTACCCCGTGGACTGTAGCCCACTAGGCTCTTTTGTCCATGGGGATTCTCCAGGCAAGAATACTGGAGTGGGTTGCCATGCCCTCCTCCAGGGAATCTTCCCAACCCAGGGATCAAACCCAGGTCTCCTGCATTGCAGATGGATTCTTTACCATCTGAGCCACCAGGGAGTCCAAGAATACTAGAGTGGGTAGCCTATTCCTTTTTCCAGGGGATCTTCCCGACCCAGGAATTTAACTGGGTCTCCTGTACTGCAGACAGATTCTTTACCAGCTGAGCTACCAGGTAAGCCCCAATGGGATAAATAAATATAATTAAATACAATGATTAAGTAAATAGAGCCTCCATAGCTATTTAGAGGATGCCAGCAGTATTATCTGGGAATCCTTTGCTTTTCTGAGCTTGTGGATTGTATAGAGCTGACTTTAGAAGGAAAGACTGAGGTTAGTATAATTATGTAGTTGGAGTATAAATCCAACTGATTCATCTTAATTTAAAAAGTCACACACTACTTGATAACATGGCTTTTCTAGCACTTGGATATCCTTTTAGGCATGTTTCAGAGACCCTATAATGTAAATAGTGTTGCTTTGCTTAGGTCTATGGGATTTGGGAATGGAAAAAAACTAGAGATCTCTTCAAGAAAATTATAGATACCAAGGGAACATTTCATGCAAAGATGGGCACGATAAAAGACAGAAATGGTATGGATCTAACAGAAGCAGAAGATATTAATAAGAGGTGGCAAGAATACACAGAAGAACTGTACAAAAAAGATCTTCACGACTCAGATAATCACGATGGTGAGATCACTCACTGAGCCAGACATCCTGGAATATGAAGTCAAGTGGGCCTTAGAAAGCATCATTACGAATGAAGCTAGTGGAGGTAATGGAATTCCAGTTGAGCTATTTCAAATCCTGAAAGATGATGCTGTGAAAGTGCTGCACTCAATATGCCACCAAATTTGGAAAACTCAGCAGTGGCCACAGGACTAGAAAAGGTCAGTTTTCATTCCAATCCCAAAGAAAGGCAATGCCAAAGAATGCTCAAACTACCACACAATTGCACTCATCTCACACGCTAGTAAAGGGGCTTCCCTGGTGGCTCAGAGGTTAAAGCGTCTGCCTACAATGTGGGAGACCAGGGTTCGATCCCTGGGTTGGGAAGATCTCCTGGAGAAGGAAATGGCAACCCACTCCAGTACTCTTGCCTGGAGAATCCCATGGATGGAAGAGCCTGGTAGGCTATAGTCCATGGGGTCGCAAAGAGTCAGACACAACTGAGCTACTTCACTTTCAAACGCTCGTAAAGTAATGCTCAAAATTCTCCAAGCCAGGCTTCGGCAGGACATGAACCATGAACTTTCAGATGTTCAAGCTGGTTTTAGAAAAGGTGGTTTAAGAAGAGGTGATCATTTTAAGAAGTGGTGGTTTAAGAAGAGGTCAAATTGCCAGAGATCAAATTGCCAACATCCACTGAATCATCGAAAAAGCAAGAGAGTTCCAGAAAAACATCTATTTCTGCTTTATTGACTATGCCAAAGCCTTTGACTGTGTGGATCACAAAAAACTGTGGAAAATTCTAAAAAGAGATGGGAATACCAGACCACCTGACCTGCCTCTTGAGAAACCTGTATTCAGGTCGGGAAGCAACAGTTAGAACTGGACATGGAACAACAGACTGGTTCCAAATAGGAAAAGGAGTACATCAAGGCTGTATACTGTCACCCTGCTTATTTGACTTATATGCTGAGTACGTCATGCGCTGGGCTGGAAGAAGCACAAGCTGGAATCAAGATTGCCAGGAGAAATATCAGTAACCTCAGATATGCAGATGACACCACCCTTATGGCACAAAGTGAAGAGGAACTCAAAAGCCTCTTGATGAAAGTGAAAGAGGAGAGTGAAAAAGTTGGCTTAAAGCTCAACATTCAGAAAACGAAGATCATGGCATCCGGTCCCATCACTTCATGGGAAATAATGGGTTAACAGTGGAAAGAGTGTCAGACTTTATTTTTGGGGGCTCCAAAATCACTGCAGATGGTGATTGCAACCATGAAATTAAAAGACGCTTATTCCTTGGAAGGAAAGTTATGACCAACCTAATTAGCATATTGAAAAGCAGAGACATTACTTTGCCAACTAAGGTCTGTCTAGTCAAGGCTATGGTTTTTCCTGTGGTCATGTATGGATGTGAGAGTTGGACTATGAAGAAAGCTGAGCACTAAAGAACTGATGTTTTTGAACTGTGGTGTTGGAGAAGACTCTTGAAAGTCCCTTGGACTGCAAGGAGATCCAACTAGTCCATTCTAAAGGAGATCAGTCCTGGGTGTTCATTGGAAGGAATGATGCTGAAGCTGAAACTCCAATACTTTGGCCACCTCATATGAAGAGTTGACTCATTGAAAAATACCCTGATGCTGGGAGGGATTGGGGGCAGGATGAGAAGGGGATGACAGAGGATGAGATGGCTGGATGGCATCACCGACTCGATGGACATGAGTTTGGGTAAATTTCTGGAGTTGGTTATTGACAGGGAGGCCTGGCGTGCTGTGATTCATGGGGTCGCAAAGAGTCAGACACGACTGAGCGGCTGAACTGAACTGAACTGAACTGATAGTATTTGGACATGGTTCTTAAGTGAACATTGTGTTTAAATAAATAGGTGAAAGGTAGGATGAAATAGGAAGTAAAAGTTTCAGGACTGCATGCTTCGAAGGCTAGTATATATATACTGATTATGAGATGAGAAAGTCAGAAAGATACTGAGAAATGTAGAAGGGAATAGCAGGCAAAGAGAGATTCAGGTTGATGTTAGGCATTGAAAAATCGATCTCTAGGTAGATAACTTTTGCTCCAACATCAATTCTGAGTGTAATCTGAGGTTCCCAAAATCTTTTTAGGATGTATAGGAGATCAAAACAATTTTCATAGTCCTAAGACTTGCTTTGCCTATTTCTCTGTACTGGCTTTTGCACTGTTAGTGCAAACACAATAGTGAGCAAAACATTTAGAGCTTTAGCACAAGTTAAATTAGTGCCACCAAACTGTACTTGTAGTCATTGTATTCTTTACATGTACACACTCGCAGGAAAAAATAAAATCTAGTTTCATTGAAGAATGTCCTGAGGAAGCTGTAAAAATTATTAATAGTTTTAAATGTCAACCCACAATTATATATATATTTTCTGTATCCTGTGAGGTAAGAGAATACATGAAGAACATCTTCTGCATACTGAATTGTAATGGCTGTCTTGATGAAAGGCACTTATGCAATTGTTTGAATTGCAAGCTGAACTAGTCACTTTTTTTCCTGAACATATTTCATTTTTGTGGGAAAAAAATGATTGACAGGCAAAATATGATGGTTCAGACTTGGATACCTGGCAGACATTTTCTCAAATTTGGACAAGATGAACCTGCCACTTCAAGAAAAACAACTAATAGTTTTGTTGCCAGTGATAGCATTTGATCTTTCAAGAGAAAATTGGAATTTTAGAGAACGTATAGCAGTCATCATAAACTTGAAAATTCCCTAATACCTACAGATATGATGATGTGTGTCAGCACTGGGAAATTTTGAATAATGCATGAACCAAAACTTTTCAAATGTCAGTGCATAAATTGCAAAATTATGCATAATTGACCAAACCATTTATAGTGAAATAAAGACCAATGGGACATTACAATTAAGCACTTGTCAAATTTTGGTATAACATCAAAGAAGAAAGCTAATAATTATTCAAAAAGACAATTAAATATACCTTCCTTTGGCAACTGCATATATGTAAATGGCTGGATTTTTGTCATATATCTCAACCAAAACAGCATGTTATAACAAATTCAATTCAGAAGCAGATATGAGAATACAGCTCTTCTTGATTATTAAGCCAGGCAGTAATGAAATTTGCAATAATATAAAATAATGCCACTCTTCAACAAATATTTTGTTTTGGAAAACATGTCATTGTGTAACAAAATATATAATTTATTCTAATGTGATAAGTTTTCTCTGCTTATTTTTAGGTGTAATTAGTAAATATTTTTAAATAATTAAGTTATAGTTTTAAAATAATATATTTTTATAAGTGTAACCCATCAAGGTAAAAAGCTATGTTTCTCAATAACTTGTAAGAATATAAAGGATCCTGCAATGAAAACTTTGGGAATCACTGAGCAATGTATGTAGATTTGGGAGTCATTAGCTTGGGAGTTTACTGTCTACTACTGTTTGAGTGAGGTTATATGGAACAAGAACCATGGCTTTGGAAAAGTCGGTCTAGGATGTAGAAGAATGAGTGAAAGGGGAAAAAAATCACTCAGATGGAAGAGACTATCACCAAATGTAGGGACTAGAGTAATGGAGAGAGTGTGAGCCTTAGAAGAGCATTGCGCTTGGTCAGGAAGAAGTTGCAGGAGACCTCTGAACCATGTCAGTGGCTCAGGAAAGCCTCTGTCAATTATCTCAGCCTGCCCAAACCTTCCGCCCTTCCTTAATGGAATTTGCAGACCATCACCAGCAACAATTCCCATTTTCTCAGACTTTATCTTGCATGGAACTTGACTTTCTCATTCTAACTAAATCCTAGTGCATCTTCCTTTGCAGTCTCTTCAAATATAAACTTCTTAAAAAAGGGTTGCATATGGTAAAAGAGCAAGAGTTTTTATTTCCTTCTCCATATGTGTTTGGTGATAAAGATCTCACATATATTTTTCAGACATAAAGATGACATTTTCAGTTAATTCCAAATGTTAGGATATACTCAGCTTATTTGATTCTAGCACAACCCAGTAGGACTCGCTCTTCATTAAGTTTTGCTGCTGCTGCTGCTGCTGCTAAGTCGCTTCAGTCGTGTCCAACTCTGTGTGACCCCATAGACGAAGCCCACCAGGCTCCCCCATCCCTGGGATTCTCCAGGCAAGAACACTGGAGTGGGTTGCCATTTCCTTCTCCAATGCATGAAAGTGAAAAGTGAAAGTGAAGTCGCTCAGTCATGTCCGACTCCTAGCAACCCCATGGACTGCAGCCCACCACGCTCCTCCATCCATGGGATTTTCCAGGCAAGAGGACTGGAGTGGGGTGCCATAATTTTTGCTACAGCAATAATATTCGTTAGTTTTCAAAAAGAGGAATAATTATAGTTAGCTCCCCTGGTGGCTCAGACAGTAAAGAATCTACGTGCAATGCAATGCAGGAGACCCATGTTCCTAGATAACATTGTTTTTCTTATTCAAAGGATTTTCTCACATAGTTCCCATGCCCTCTCCTTAGCCATCAGTTTTCATTTATCTATCAAATTACTCCTATTAGCATAGGAATATCCAGTAAATTCTCCTTCTTCAAAAAAACACAAAACCCTTTGACCCCGAATATCCCTTGGGCACTGGCCTGGGTTCTCTACTTGGATTACAGCAAACATTTGCAAGAAAGTTGTCCATACTTGCTTCAATTCCTATTTTCTTCTGTGCTCATATTCTGCTGAGGCAGCTTTTGGCAATGTCAGTAAGAGCCTCTCTCTTGTCAGCTTCTATGCTCAATTGTGATTCCCATCTCAGTTGATCTCTTAATAGCATTGAGATGATGGATTACTTTTTTCTTCTTGAATCACTTTCTTCCCGTGGTTTCTTGCAGACTCCACTTTCCTCATTTTCCCTTTCCTTCACTGCTTTCTCATTCTCATGCTTTCTGCTGGCTGCTCTCCTTTTCCTCAGTCTTTGCACTCTTCCTTATCTTTTCTCTTCAGATTATTTCATCCAGCACCATGACTCCTCCTTCTCAGATCTATATCGCCAACCTCAAGTTTCCCCATCGTTTGAATTTTTAATTGGCATTATACCAATCTTAACATGTCCAAAATAGAAATTTTAATTTCTGACTCACACCACAAACATGATGTAGCCATAGTCTTACTTATCTGAGTTAATGGCATCAGTGCACATCCAGGTGCTGAGGTACAGTCTTCAGAATTGTCTTTTGTTTCCTCTGCATCCTACACTTGCCGTTTGACAGTAAGTCCTTTTGACTGTTCCTCAGTGCATATGGGGCTTCCCAGGTGGCGCTGGTAGTAAAGAACCTGCCTGCCAATGCAGGAGACATGAGGCACAGGTTGAATCCCTGGGTCACGAAGATCCCCTGGAAGAGGGCATGGCGGTACTCCAGTATTCTTTCCTGGAGAATCTCTTCAACAGGTGAGCCTGGCAGGCTATGGTCCATAGGATCGCAAAGAGTTGGATACAACTGCAGCGATTTAGCTCACATGCAGTACATATGGTCAATGCTGTCCATTTGCAACTTGCCCCACAACTGCTATAGTACAACCCCCAGTGCTTGTCACTCATAGTATTTTTATACTTGTGTTACTGAAGACCATTCCCTGGGCTTCCTGCTTTCAATCATGCCCCTGCTCCAACAGTTTAATGTACAAACCAGATCCTTTAATATGCAAACCACATCACATTCCTCCACGTTTAAAATTATCCTGTAGCTTCTTATTATACATATTAAACCCCAAACCCTTTTCCATGTTTCTGTGAGCCTGCCATGATCCCTGCCTGCTTCTCTGACCTTTCTCTCCACTCACTCACTGGTCTCCAGTAACACTGACATGCCTGTTTTTTCCAAAATCAACAAGCTTCTTACACAGCTCAGCACCTTGCAGTCCAATTTCTCAGAATCTGCAAACCACACCCCCTCTCCTCCTGACTGGTTCTATTTCATTACTGAGGTCTCTGCTCAGACATTACCGCCTCAGAGAAGGTTTTCCTGCTCATCTTATATAAAATGGTCAGTCAGTAAAAAGTCAATTTTTCCAAACCAGTTTGCTAACATCATTTTTTTTTAATTTTCCAAATGATGAAACATCATATATAGTTTGAAAAGTTTAGAGATATTTGGTAAATTCAGAAAGCTTGCCATTGGTAATAGATCAATCAGATGATTTACTTATGGTTAATTGTCTTTTACTGAACTGGTTATGGACAAATTGACCTAAAGCCATCCAACATACTGCCACATCACTTCCTGTCCTTTACTGTTTTTTTCCTTATAGTACTTAACTTCACACACAAGTCATATTTATTTATTTGCTTTTATAATGTTCTCCTACCTTTTAGATTCTAAGCCACATGATGACAAAAATTTGTATGGTTTTTAGCTGTAGCTTTGAGGTCTACAGAAGCTGCTCAAGAATGTTGATTGAATGGATGAATCAAGTACTATGTGGCAAAATAAACTAGATGTGAGTGTATCAGACAGAATAGACAATATGCCAGAATAAGCAAATGAGAGTAAAGATTATGAGAGAGTGACCATAAAGGGTTTTGTTTATTGAAGTAAAGGAGATCAGTGTGTTAGATTATAAAACTAACTGAAAAGCAAAAGAGGGAGAGGAAACACCAAAAAGAATATCAACTTCTTGTTTTGTGTAAAAGTTGAAGGTCATATGTATTAGAGAATGAGATACTGTTCCTTATGATTGTTTTGTGTTTCTAGATTGTGTTTCTGGACTTTAAAGATTCTTAGAAGGCTTAGACTTGATTTAAAATCTTCAGCCCACAATAATTCATGAAACAATCTGCTGTGCATTGTTTGGCACTGATTTTATTGGTTACACAAATGCTTAATTGAGTTTAAATTCTTGCTAATATCATAAATTGACATTTAGAAAATAAATGATTACAAAATGATATTAAAAGTAAATATGAAGCACCATGATATACCAAATTGATGGGGAGGAAAATGAGGAAGGAGAAAAGTTGAGAAAGCATTTTTCCATTCAGTGCTTATCCTAAGAGACTAGATTACTTACCAACATGTTAATTCTAGGTGATACAAATTAATATAGCACTCACTATTTGTTGGTATAGATGACTAATTTCTAAAGAATTATAAATTATAATGTTTAAAATATGTCATTAAATTAATATTCTGGAAAACATTTGTTATATATTTTATTATAGTTTATCATTATATGAAAAAATTAAAGAAATTTGCAAATATCATAGGGATGAATTCAGTATAAACACAGACTAGAGAAATAGGTAATTGCTTATTTTATTATATCTTCAGAGTAGTTTTTGTGGCCTTCTGATAATTAAATGAATTATTATATGTGACTACTTTAAAATCATTGGAAGGCCTTTTTGCAAAGAAAGAAGAGCAGGAGGAACTACAATTCATTGTAATATGTCTGTAATAAAAACTGGTCAATAAATTGCTCTTTAAATGATCTAGCTATCTATTCATCTATCCATAAGGCAGTACAGAGGGATACATAGTTCTCTGGCATAAACTAGCTCTAATATAGCAGAATAGTAATGAATTATCTGTTACAGTAACAAAATCTGTGACTTGAGAATTGTAATGCACAAATATGTAAACTAACTCTAAAAATTTCTCTTCAACCCAGATATACATTGTAAGATCATCTGATTATCCATGATTGATATGACTTAATATTTCTTCATCTTTTTCATTGCTATATTTGAGGATGTCTGTGGCCTTAAATTATAAAAGTCTCTTCAAATTTTGTATCTTAAAATGTTCATATATAGAAAATGATAAAAATATGAAAAATGAAAAGGGTCATAAAATGTCTGTTCATGTCATGGTGGGGAGGTTATTATAGCAATTATTTCATGATCATTAGTTTTGAAATCAACTTAATATTTAAAGCAGTAAAAAGCCCCATAAATATTGTTTCTCACATTGCAAAAAACCTACCTGAGTGTAAATCTTCACTGATTTTGCAATTTGTCAAATTTAATTTCAAATCATTTGATTTTTTTTCTCTACCAATTTCATTTAAATTTAAATCTTGATTTAAATATCAGTTGTTCTTTGTACCTATAATAAAATGTCTCTAAAGGGAATGTGTGCTGGAAAAAGTTAATATAAAGCTTCTAGTTACAGGAGTTTTGTTATTAAGTTTTCACAGAATGTTAATGTTGAAAACTGAAGTACCTGAAGAAAAACTTCATGCATTCCAAATTCAGTTTCTACTTAATGAGATAATACATAAATTAATTTTCTCATAAAGCTGGGAGAAATTATGTTTTTTTATTCAATTATTAGATTGCAGTTTTCAATTCAATCAACCATTTTTAGGCATTAAAAGGAAAGTTGTAAATTTCCTGTCTTGGTAGACTTAATCTGGTATCATTTAAAAGAAGAGCTTATTGAAATTCTCAATGGAAAAACAGCAAGAAGATAATTTTTTCTAGACTATTTCTTAAACTCTTTAAACAAATGTTACAAATGTTTATTCTAAATAGCTTACAGTTTTTGGCACATCAATAAAAAGCTATTACTTATATAGCTTGAGTAAGGAATATGTTTTACTTATTAAAATTTTATAGTCAAAACAATGTATAGTTTCTTTTTAATAATTAAGTAGATTTGATTAATTATTCAGTACCCATCCTACCTTTGGATTTATAAATGCTGATTTAAATGTCAGTTATTCTTTTTCAGAGATGCAAAATACTTTGTTCATTTGACAGTTCTTTTGACAAGTTTAAATTCTTGTTAAAATCATAATGTAAATTCCATAAAATGGAAGGACACAACTTCATAGTAAACAAAGTAGAACAAAGTGATAGTTCTTGCAAATTCAGAGTTAATACAAACAAGTAATTTTAGTAAACTTGACTTTTGACTTTATGAACTTTTCAGAAAAATCACTAACAAAATTATCCAATTTATTGACTTCTAGATTGTTCAGTTTCTGTTATGTGTTTATAAATTAAAATTTTTGAATTTATTAGGTCCAAGATTCACAAAAGTATATTTATCTCTAGACATTAAAGAAGAAATGTATACAGAGCAACAGTTTTCATCATTGATTGGATTTAAGAACATTTCAAAGAACACATTCAAAAACGCATGCCTAGTATATGTTTAGGGGATTCAGTTAACTGGACTATGTCAATATTTGATTCAACATAGGTTGAAAGAAGAATCCTTATATTGTGATGAGTTAATTGCATAGTGAACAATATTGTAAAGTTGTATTGTAAAAAGTATTTTTAAAGCCATTTTGTGTTCAGTATTTAATCAGAACGTTGATATTTCAGAGTGTGCAATCTCTTATTCAAAGGGGTAGTAAAATTAATATATAGTTAAGAAAACTAAAATTTTAATGTATATAATAGTAAGGGGAAATTTTAAGTGTTGCTGTAATATGATTTTAAACTTTTTACCAGATTTTAATCATTTTGTTTAAATAATAAAGCTAAATCAGAGGAAAACCAGTCTGAAATAAAGATTGTAGACTTTTTAATAGAAATTTATTTTTTAATTACTAACTCAAACAGTAGTCAACTTAGTTTACTGCCAATAGTGCAGTCCTGTAAAGAAACAACAATATTTAAAACTAATATCTTCATTTTTATTTTGAATGAATGCTCCTAAATATTAAATATATTCCCAATATTGCTTTTATAAAATAAATTAACTTGCTAAACCTACTAATTACGCAACTGAAAAGATAAATTCCATATATACCTGAATCATTGTAGGTTATAACTTAATGGGATTGGAATTTATAAAGTTTTCTTTTTTACTCAAATTTTTTTATAAAAAATTGTATGTTTGTTCATCATTTAGAGTTAGCAGAAATCAGATGGAACACTTGCATTGCTTAGGCTAGCATTCTACATTCACCATACAGGGCATATGGCCAGTATCAAACACAAATACATACCTCTAGAGTACATGCCTTAGAAAACCTGGTGGAATGCATGTAAAGCTGCCTGTGATATATGGGTTTCTTTACATCTATCCTTATTTTTATCTTTTAAAAAAGCTTACATTATTTGCAAGCATTGCTATTTAACCATTTTTGGTAAATAAAATCATTTGCAGCCTCACAATTCATAGCCATAAATTGCTGAGAAAAATGATCCAGTATTATTGAAAAAATATAATCCTAGCAGTTTTATTTGAGTTCCAACCACAAAGATTTAATTTCCCTTTCACATTCACTCCTGTGGATCTTTAGAAACAGTGTAGTGGTAGAGATTGCAGCTCTGAGGTCAGACTGCTGTGGTGGAATGCTTGCAGAGAGGACATGTCATAAATAACCTATAATTGCAGTTTCAAAACCAGGTCAAGCCAAAAGACTAACCGAGGCTGATTGTCACATAGAGACTCCCGAATTTCAGTGCAGAGACCCCATGATTTGTACTTTCCCCACACAACCCAGCTGATCAGGGCAGTTGGAAAACCTCATGTTTAATACAATCTCAATTGGCAGAGTAGCTAACCTCAACTGAAGCCTTCCCTGGTGGCTCAGACAGTAAAGAATCTGCCTGCAGTGCAGTAGCCGCAGGAGACGCAGGTTTGATCCTGGGTTGGGAAGATCCCTGGGAGAAGGGCATGGAAACCCACTCTAGTATGCTTGCTTGGAGAATTCCAGAGACACAGGAGCCTTCCTGGCTACAGTCCATAGGGTCGCGAAGAGTCAGGCACGACTAAAGCGACTTAGCATACAGGCACAGTGTGTAGTTTATACATAGTTTATACTGTAGTGGGTGCTGGAGAGGCGAGGGTAAGCACAGGAGTCCTGCCTAGTTATATGTTACTGTTTAATCACGTCTATGTTAACTGCCATCAAAATGGAATAGAGGCTTATCAAAGTGCATTAAACATCAAATTAAAAATTCTTATTTGAAGTGTCTGTGCTGTAATAGAGTTGCAACTTCTTTGAAAGTGTTGCTTGCCTTTGATTGTAGTGTAGAGGCACTGTCTCTGTTTCAGCTGCTGTAACAGAATACCAGACTGGGTGGTTTATCAACAGAAATTTAGCAGGGTACTGGCAGTTTCCATGTCTGGTGAAAGCTCACTTCCTGGTTCATAAATGGACATTTTCTGGCCGTGTCCTCATTTGGTAGAAGGGGCAAGGGGACACTCGGGGGTCTCTTGTATAGAGTCACTAATCCCATCCACTAGGGGTCTGCTCCCCAGGCTGAATCACTCTCCCAAAGCCCCTATTTCCAAATACCATTCCATTGGAAATTAATTTTCAGCATAAGAAGTTTTGGGGGGACACACATTTAGTCCATAGCCTGCACCTTGATATATCACACTCAAGCTGGGGACTCAATACGAATCCATCTCCGAATTAGAATCAGAATACATAGTAAATTGTGTCTTATATATATTCTCTGTGAAAAAAATGGTGGTTTTTTTGCTGGTTTTTAGGCTATTATGGCATACTAATGACACAGTTTCACTTCATTAATAGCTCTCCTGGTAACTGTTTTTTTATCATTTCACTTTATTCTACTGTTATTTCATCTCTTTTTGTAATTTATCAGTGGTTTGATATGGTCTTTACAACCTAATTTAAAATTACTGTAAGATTTTGTGGTTATGGGAGATAATTTTATTGATGTATTTTATAGCTAATTATATATTGACACAGTCTAGTATCATATTTAGGCTAATTTTTTGAACTGTAATTGCTAGGATATCCAAGATGATTGACTGTTGCCTAAAGCTATCATTTTTGAAATACAGCTTTTACTTGCTAATTACTACTGCTGCTGCTCTTTAGTCACTAAGTTGTGTCTGACTTTTTGTGACCCCACGGACTGTAGCCCATCAGGCTCCTCTGTCCATGGGATTTCTGAGGCAAGAATACTGGAGTGGGTTCTCCAGGGGATCTGCCTAAGCCAGGGGTTGAACCCACGTCTCATACACTGGCAGGTGGATTCCTCACCTCTGAGCCACCAGGGGAGCCCTGTTGATTACTACAGCCTCCTTTAATTTGTGGATAAATTATTCTCCATTCTTTCTGTGGAGAAATTGACTTGGAAGCATTTGTTAAAGAAATAATAAAATGTCCCACAGTAAAGTAAGATGATAAAAACAAAAGATCTCAAGACAGTTCAGAAGGTGGTCACATACTTCTTTCCATCAATTAATATGACTCATGACTTTCTCACTTCTTAATAAGGTTTGACAATTTTAAGGATGGTTTAGTCATGAAATGCTTTATTTTCTTTTAATTTGAACCTTCTAGGAGGCCTGATGATGTTCAGGTTTCCCTTTGGAAATTTAACCTCTGTTTACAGTAACTAGTTTATGATCTACTAGCTTTCATTCTGAAAAAGAAAAAGAGAGAAACCATAAAAAATGCAGTAGATGCTAAATCAAATTTTAATGTCATTTTCTTTTTGTAAAGATTGAACTCATGAATGTAAATTGTTTTCTTAGTGACACTTTTTTTTTATCATTTGTGGGTTATAAACAATTATGAATAAAATTAATAAGAAATTACTATTACCCATAACTTCTTTTTGATTTCTATACTTTTTGTGTTTGATCCTAGGAAATACCTATCTATAAAATGTGTGTGTTGTGCATGATGCCCGCCTTCCACCAGTCATTTTCCTGGGAAAGCACAATTGGGTTTAGTAGGCTGATCATTTAGATCCTTAGGTTAGTTTTGCTGCATTGAGCTCATTTACTGTGTGGAGCAGACGGATGACCAGTTTTAATATGAATACTAAGCCTTTTCATCCTTTACTTCTGCTTGTGTTACAGAAACCCTCGAAACTCTCATCAGACAAGCAGAAAATTACACCAGCATACTTTTCTGCAACACCTACAGGAACATGGCCCTTGAGGCCGCCGCTTCCACCCAGGAGCTCTTCACCGATGTAGGGCTCTATTTATTTGGTGCGGATGTTAATCCTGAAGAATTTGTAAACAGATTCTTTGACAGTCTTTTCCCTCTGGTGTACAATCATCTCATTAACCCTGGTGTGACTGACAGTTCCCTGGAATACTCAGAATGCATCCGGACGGCCCGCCGGGACATTAGCCCATTTGGTAATATTCCCAAAAGAGTGCTGGGACAGATGGGGCGGTCGCTGCTGCCCAGTCGCACGTTTCTGCAGGCGCTGAACCTGGGCATTGAAGTCATCAATACCACAGACCATCTGCACTTCTCCAAAGAGTGTGGCAGAGCCCTGCTGAGGATGCAGTACTGCCCACACTGCCAAGGCCTGGCTCTCACTAAGCCTTGCATGGGGTATTGCCTCAACGTCATGAGAGGCTGCTTGGCACATGTGGCAGAGCTTAACCCACACTGGCATGTGTACATCCGGTCACTGGAAGAGCTGTCAGACGCCATGCATGGGACCTATGACATTGAACATGTGCTTCTGAACTTCCACTTGCTCGTTAATGATGCTGTGATGCAGGCTCACCTTGATGGACAGAAGTTATCGGAACAGGTAAGCATCCACTCAAAATTTCCTGCTTTCTTAGAGTGCATTAGCTATATACATAAAGTAAGTTGATTATAAGCACATCATTATATACTTTATTATTTTTTTCATAAAAATCTTTATTTTTTAATAAACTTCCAATTAAAATAAATTTACATTATATACTTTAAATTATGACAGCTTAATAATACTTTACAAAATAGTAGGAGAATGCATGAGTTGTCATATTGTCATATTCAATTCTAAATATATTTTACATGACACATCAAAATTTTAGTTAGCTAAAATACCAGTTTCTCCTCTAAGTAGTGGCCTTCTTATAGGGTTAGTTCAGTGAGGTAAAGAGGGCTTGGTTTTAATATTAGGACCAGCATAAATGTGATTCTGCACTCTTCCATTAATTCTCAATTCTTAATTCTTAGCTTCTTTGAGCCCCAGTTTTCTCACTGACAAGAAGAAAATAGTAACAAATAACTTTTGGAGTATTCTTTTTGGGGAAGATAGGCAATCATTTAGGCATACTACCTAGTATCCTGCCTGGTACTCCAAAAATGGATATTATTGGTATTTCAAAAGTATTCAGCTTTAAAATAGAAAACACCAATTATATAGGCATTAAATGAAGACTTGTTATCAAAAGTGTTTCTTCGGAGACTTTCCAGAACCTGGGACAGTGATGGTGTGATGATTTTTTAAACCATGATGTATATGGCATCATGGTGTTTTATTCCAAGAAGGCTTTAATAAGCAAAATAATTAAATCAAAGGACATAAGAGTTTCCTATTTCTCTCACATTCTATAGAAATATTCTCAGGCACCTTTAGTAATAGTTTTCATATCCCATACAGTGAAGTAGAACATGCTGCTGCTCTTTATCCTAAATATTTTGTCCTGAAAGAAAATTATGCTCCTTAGCAATAACAGAATACATCTCCCCACCCTGGCCCTTATTTACGGAATTAATAAATGCTCTCATTATTGACTTTATAAGTCTGTTCCTTTCATTAATTTCCAATACAAATTGGATATGAAAACCTTGATGTCCAGGCATATACACCCCACTTCCTTCCTAACTTTCAAGGTTCTCCTGGCACTGTATGAGCCAATATGGTACCTTCATGCAAATTAGAAATGGTACCCTCTTTAGGTGGATGGGACTCGCAAGTAGAGTGTGAGCTGGAGTTCAGCTCTTACTCCCAATCCACTCACCTGGGTATCCTTACACAGCCAATAAGGTTCCCAACCATATACAGTTGTCCTGGTTGTTTTGCAATCTCTCATCCTTTTAGGGAGATCATACATGTACCAGAACTTCTGCAAGAGATATAATACTGCTACTGCTACTGCTGCTAAGTCGCTTTAGTCGTGTCCGACTCTGTGCGACCCCAGAGACGGGAGCCCACCAGGCTCCCCCGTCCCTGGGATCCTCCAGGCAAGAGTACTGGAGTGGGTTGCCATTTCCTTCTCCAATGCATGAAAGTGAAAAGTCAAAGTGAAGTCACTCAGTCGTGTCCGACACTTAGCAACCCCATGGACTGCAGCCCACCAGGCTCCTCTGTCCATGGGATTTTCCAGGCAAGAGTACTGGAGTGGGGTGCCATTGCCTTCTCCAAGAGATATAATAAGCCAACTCAAAAGACTTCTAAGATTTCATATACTTCATAGTTAGTGAGGAATAAGCATTTAGGTCTAGGAAACAAAATATCAATATTATGATATTGCGTATCTCCAGAAGGAAAACAAGTACAGGAAATCTGAAATGAAGCCCGGATTTGAATTACTAATTTGGGACAAGACATCTAATCTCTTGGGGCCAGAGTTTTCTTATATATAGATAGATAAGTAGATAGATACACAGATTTTTAAGATTCTTTTTATTTTGTCTTTTGGAGCCTTGGAGTGTCTTTTTGTATCCTTAAAATCTACCATGTAGAAAATTATTGTATATTACTATATATCTAATTTTTTTTTCAATTTCAAAGGCTAAACTAACATAAGTTTGTAGTTAGATAGACATGTTTTCAGAATTCCCTGGTGGCTCAGATGGTAAAGAATCTGCCTGTAATTCAGGAGACCTGGGTTCAATCCCTGGGTCGGAAGATCCCCTGGAGAAGGAATGGCTACCCACTCCAGTATTATTGCCTGGAGAATTCCATGGACAGAGGAGCCTGGTGTGCTACAGAACATGGGATCAGGAAGAGTCAAATACAACCTGTTTTCAAATCCTGAGTTTGCTACTCATTATTCATGTGGCCTGAACAAGTTCCTAAAAGCCTTTGAGTCTGTTTCATCCTGCATAAAGAAGGAAATGGTGGTTTAAGTGCGATATATGGCTCTGACATTGGCAGCTATTTGGTCCCTGAGAAATTTGCTTTTCTCTTTTCCAATTCTGGGGCCAACCCTGATCAAACCTTGGTGAAGCAGGTTACTTTACTATCTTAAAGGATTAGAATCATCAAACTTGTGTTCTATAAATACATTTTAAGCAATACTTTTGTTATATGGAAACTCCTTGGTGGATTTTCAAAGAGCATTCTTTTCTTTTAAGCAATTAATTCTATTTCATATAATAAATGGTCCTATAACTATCTTGAAAAGCATAAGTTATTACTAATGAATTGTAGATTCTTTTCCAAGTAAAACAACTGAGATTCTTTAACTTACGGCGACAGAAGGAGAAACTGACTTTAAATTCCTTGAAAATTGACTCATTAATATTTATTTCTGCCAACTTCAAAGTGATTTATAAACTGTTTATCAAGTTTTGATAACCAGTTCACACATCAGTGAATTTAATAAATTCAAAATAAATTACTGGTGAGCCAGAAAATAATGACTTTCTCACATTCCCAGAGCAATCTCTGAGATCTAGTACTTTCAAATCTTGTCCTCCGTAAATACTTGTATCCATCCACTTTAAGAAATCCATAGGGGTACCTGATGCATCTTACTTCTGTTGGATGAATTTCAACTGGAAAAAAATTATTGGTTTCCTGAGGAAATCATAAATATCTTCTATTTATAAAACCATTAAAGAAGCAAAATCTAACTTAGAATGTTTTAATTTTGTAATTGTCTGGGGATTAAGACAAAAATCTAATAAACTATTAACAGAGAACCATCAAAGTATGGAGATTAAAAGCACAAGTCCTAATCTCTGAGTACATTTCCCGTCTGTTCTACCATTTACTAGCTGTGAGTTTGGGAACTTGATTGTTTACTCTTTCTTGAGTTTCCTCTTTGGTAAAAAGTGAAGTCGCTCAGTCGTGTCCGACTCTTTGCGACCCCATGGCTGTAGCCTACTAGGTTCCTCCGTCCATGGGACTTTCCAGGCAAGAATACTGGAATACCATTTCCTTCTCCAGGACATCTTCCCCACCCAGGGATTGAAGCCGGATCTCCCGCATCATAGGCAGACACTTTACCATCACAGGGTTCTTTTGAGATTAAAATGAGTTTAGGTTTTCTACAAGATAACTGTTTAAAGCCTACTAATTATTATTATGTTATATTCTTTATAAATATATTATTGATTTTTCTGATGTTTTAAATACTTCTAAAGTGAACACTTCTTTCTTAAACTGTGATATAGAAATCAAAAAATGTTTTAAATGGGCATTTAATGTAAGCAGATAATTGTAAAGATTTTCCTGAATGAAAAGAAAAACCTTAAAGTTTTAGAGAGCATTATTTTGAAATCTACAATGAGTTTTAATATTGATGATTTTAACTGCTAATTCTTTGATAAAAATAATTTCATTATGAGGAAATGGCTGAATGAATTTTTTGGTAGGAAATGATTAAATGATTGCATGATACTTGATAGGAAATCATGTATTCATTCCGTAAATAAAAACAGTATTTCAAAAATATACTTGCTATTGATTAAATTTAGAACATTACTTATTGCTATAATTGAATGCTTTAATTTATTAAAGAAACAAGAATGCAGGATCTGGGTTAATTTCAATGTTTCAGTATTTTCTAAATGGAATAAATGTTACCAAGAAACTCAACTGAATGTTGATTCTATACCATTTTAGAAATAAAAAGGTTTTTTTCAGCTTTACTGAAATACATTTGACAAAATAAAATTCTTCTTTAAATATTTGAAAGAATTCAATAGTGAAACTATCTAGTTCTGGGCTTTGGTAAGAGTTTTTTTTTTTTTTTTCTTTTAAATTATTGATTAAATCTCCTTATTCATTATTGGTGCTGTTCAAGTTTTCTATTTTTTCATGTCTTGGTCTTGGTAGGATCTTAATTTTAGGAATTTATCCATTTCTTTCAGGTTATCCAATTTGTTGACCTATAATTTTTCATAATAGTCTCTATGGTCTTTTGTATTTCTGTAGTGTCAGTTGTAATATCTCCTCTTTCATTTATAATTTCATTAACTTTAGTCTTCTCTCATTTTTTCCTTATTCTAGCTAAAGGTTAGTCATTTTTCTACTCTTTCAAAACTTAGCTCTTAATTTTGTTGGTATTTTTTTGTTTTTTTTCTGGTCTCTATTTCATTTATTTCTGCTCTTATCTTTGTTATTCCCTTCTTTCTGGTAATATTGGGCTTAGTTTGTTCTTTATCTGGTTCATTGAGGTATAAAGTTAGGCTGTTTATTTTAGTTCTTTCTTTTTCCTTAACATTGGTGTTTATCACTATAAACTTTCCTGCTTTTGCTGCATCTCGTAAGTTTCAGTATGCTGTGTCCCTACAGCTGGGGGTTGAGGGTACCCCTCTAGAATGTCTGGCACTGTGTTGAGTGTGGAGTTTATAGCAAGTGTGTGTCTCAGCCTGTGCTACCTGTTTCCATGTGGGTATTTTTTCATTTGCTTGATGTGTAATAGTTACACAGCTAGTTTCTAAAATAGCTGTGTGTAGTTGCACATTTCTGTGTTTCTTTGGAAAGAGGGATCTTCCTAGGGAAACTAGGAGGCTCCTATGTCACCATCATAAGAATTGCTGCCACAAAAAGTGTGCTTTTAAGCCTGAACTGGGTTCCAAAGTATAATTTTTAACAATAAAAGTCCCACTCAGTATTTTTAAATAGAAAGCCAATTTTCCATGTCTCTTACCTTTGCACCATTCGTACAGTTTCAGCTAGTTGCATCCAAATTACTTCAGGATGGCTACGTACTTCAGTTTTAAAGTCTATCAAAATTGAGTTTAAGTGTCTGCATTGTACACACTAATGCACTCTAATTAAACTATGTTGTTGAGAAAAGGGATGTCTGATCACTGTTTCTCTACATATCTACATTTATCTGAATCCATAAAATGAAAGCCTAATAAGTTGATATGTGTTTTTAGGTATCTCGTTGATATCTTTATATATAAATTGAAGAGAAAATTAAAATAATCACCTGGATTATTTGCAGTAAAACACTAAATTTTGTTCTGTTTCTTCAATAATGTGGTATATATTTTCCTAAAAATCATGTATATTCAATTTTACATAATAGAGACTATGGGACAAACCAGGTCAGAGACATGGAAAATTGGCTTTCTATTTAAAAATACTGAGTGGGACTTTTATTATTAAAAATTATACTTTGGAACCCAGTTCAGGCTTAAAAGCACACTTTTTGTGGCAGCAATTCTCATGATGGTGACATACGAGCCTCCTAGTTTCCCTAGGAAGATCCCTCTTCCCAAAGATACACAGAAATGTGCAACTACACACAACTATTTTAGAAACTAGCTGTGTAACTATTACACATCAAGCAAATGAAAAAATACCCACATGGAAACAGGTAGCACAGGCTGAGACACACACTTGCTATAAACTCCACACTCAACACAGTGCCAGACATTCTAGAGGGGTACCCTCAACCCCCAGCTGTAGGGACATGGCATACTGAAACTTACGAGATGCAGCAAAAGCAGGAAAGTTTATAGTGATAAACACCAATGTTAAGGAAAAAGAAAGAACTAAAATAAACAGCCTAACTTTATACCTCAATGAACCAGATAAAGAACAAACTAAGCCCAATATTACCAGAAAGAAGGGAATAACAAAGACACATTAGTCTCTCAAGGCTGTGTCCTTGAAACCACTCCTAGTGTGGGAATGGTGGCTGACTCATATATTTCAAGGATGCGGTAGATGGATGAGGAGCCTCTGATTGCCTGGGTCCTGCTCTTGGGTGAATCAGCAGTCACATCCTCTCAATGACCTCCTCCAACAATCTACACAAAGCCAAGAAGGCATTATTTCTGAAACAAAGGTAATTTTGTTTAGGAGCTTTCATTCATGTATATTTTTGTGCTTGGCCGCATGCATGCATGCTAAGTCAATTCAGTCATGTCCGACTCTCTGTGATGCATGGACTGTAGCACACACACCAGATTCCTCTGTCCATGGGATTCTCCAGGCAAGAATACTGGAATGGGTTGCCATTTCCCCTTCCAGTGGATCTTCCTGACCTGGGGATTGAACCTACAGCTCCTACATTGCAGGTTAATTCTTTACCACTTGAGCCATCGGGGAAGCCCTTGTATTTGGCTACCAGAGAATGAAGGGCTGTGACCATAGGTTAAAAATAAGCTACCTGTGGATAAAATTTATGAGTAGCTGGACAAGACTTCATTGAAAATACCAGCATAATGTCATTTGATATATCCTGATGATGTTTTCAACAATATATCATGTTTACCTTTTCCTAACTAATGGGGCGACCTAATGTTGAACTTGTAATTATTATTTCTCAAATTATTGTTCAAATTATTGTAATTGTTCAAATGATTTGTTTCTTTTGAGAAATAAGACTGGAGCTTAACAACAGAAAAGGCAATGGCATAAGAATTAAATTATAAGCAATTGAAAGGGGAAGATATAAGTTTTTAGGGTAAAAGGCAGCTCAGACAGAATCCAATGAAAGTGGGCTAACTGGAAATAGAAAAATCTATAAGTTAGCAGAAAAGGAAAGGAGAAAAGGAAGGTTCATTAGACCATGAGAAGGTCATTTGGTCCAACTCATCATTCTATTAATATATAGAGATCTCTGAAAGGTTTTTGGACACTTAATTCTGGATGCTAAATAGTTACAGGGAGCTTGCTATTACAGAATTGGTAGCAGAAAAGCATATAGCAATAATTAGTGGGTTTTCTTCGCAATACTAAGCCCATTTAGTTCTTTTCAAATGTTGAACAAGGTAGAATTTTCTGACTAGAGGCAAGTCAAAGTGTTAGTCACTCAGTTGTGACTCTTTGGACCCCATGGACCAGAGCCCACCAGTCTCCTCAGCCCATGGAATTCTCCAGGCAAGAATATTGGGGTGTAGTGCTATTTCCTTCACTAGAGGCAAGTCAAAAGGTACTTCTATTGTCCATTGATTATCTACTCAAATCTTATGATATACTGAGAGTGTTCCATAATATTTTAACCTCTGCTGGTAAGAATTTTCTTTACATGTCTGATTAGATCTGAATAGTTCTCCTTTTGAAGACTTGCCCCTGAACTTGTGAATCATGGGAGGAGGGGTGGTCACTTTGGCCTTTTGATAACCTCTCTTGAAATTATTGGCAGTAATTAGGGGCAATCAAGACTCAGGTACCTTATATACAGTAAGTCTACATTTCTTTTAGGAACACATTAAGTATCAAACTTGCATAGTTTAAGGATAGCTATTTCATAAGACTTTGAGAATGTTGCATGATTAACTTGTGATTATTACCTTTCTGAAAAAGACTGTGGTATGAATTACTCAAGATTAAGTACTGATAACCATAGTTCTTTATTTCTACTTAATTTCCTGAGAAAGAAAAAAAATTATTAAATGTCTTATGAGGGCCTAAAGTCCTTTAAAGGGAAATCTGGACAAAGATCTCCAGGAAGAGTTGTCCATCAGGTTTGTGGACAGCCCTTGTTGTTGGACAGTTCACCCTTATGGTGAATGACTGTCTGTGTCTTCAGTTGCCATGCCTGGTATTGTGGAATGGAATATGTGGAAGATAGGGACTAGTCTTGGCCATCTTAGCTGTCAGCTATGTGAAGGCTTTTATTCTGACTCCTTGCCTTCTTTCTAGGCTTTTGACTCCCTTTTTTATTCAGTGTTTATTTACATGCTTTCTTGTTAAGATCATGATTTTAACTATCCAGCTCTGTCTTTCTCTCCTGGAGGACTTACTGAGCCCAGGATCGAGTTGGCCAGACTGGAGGGAGCCTGGGGTTGACAACTGGTAGATGTCTGGCATGGCCTTTCCATTCCCAACCATCAAAGCCAGATGCTTCTCCTTCCTCAGGGATCTGTTGTGTGGAGGGTTCCTGGTTGTAGTCTCAGGTCCCTATCAAACGTGCTTTTTTAGGAAATTGGGAATGGAAGGATAATTTTCAGAATTAAAGGTTCTGAAGAAATTTAAAGATTTCTTGCTCAGTTTTTATACCATGCATACATCTGCTTTGTTATGTTATTTTCTCTGAGCTAACAGAACTCTTTTTTCCTGTAAAATAAGCTTGTGACTTCTTGAAATAAAAGGGTTTTAATATGATATTATACATGTTTTAATACCATTCTCCCCAATTGCCAGTCCAGGTTTGATGCAGGATACAGGAAGCTTGGGGCTGGTGCACTGGGATGACCCAGAGGGATGGTATGGGGAGGGAGGTGGGAGGGGGGTTCAGGATGGGGAACACATGTACACCCATGGAGGATGCATGTTGATGTATGGCAAAACCAATACAATATTGTAAAGTAAAAATAATAATAATAAATAAATAATTTTTTTCATGATTTTATTTTATTTTATTTTTAAACTTTACATAATTGTATTAGTTTTGCCAAATATCAAAATAAATAATTTTTAAAAGGGTTTTAATAATACCCAGCTATTCTTTTTGACTTTTCTGAAATAATTTTTGCTTGAATTTTATAAGTATATAGCTGTTCATATGTAGCACTGATGTTTTCAGCTGGATTGGACACTTCTCCTCTACATTAAATGGAATAAATTCTCTTTAAATTAAATACTGCATGAAAAAAATTTTTTTCCCTTGATGAAGTTCAGCAAGGATGTGTTATTTCTGTTGGAGTTTTTGCCTCTCCCTTTCTACCTGAGTGTTTTCTTAATGCAGCAAATCTTTCTTGGTTGGAGATTTGCAATGCATGCAGATAATTTTTAAGTGCATTGATAACTTTAGATTCTGAAGGTAATTTTGTGTACATCTGCTGCCTGGTTTTGAGAGTGTGAACTAGTATTAAATCAGTCTCATAAATCAGCAGTCTTTTGCCATTATGAATTAAGAAGTCTCCATTCTCCATGCCTTTGGAATATGCTGCTCCAGGTTTCCACAGTTCATGTTCTCTTTCCACAAGCACAGCAGCCCAATCACTCACCTCTAGCAAGTGTTCACTTAGAGGCTTGATCAGACTCTCTTTATTATTAAGAACTCACTCCAAAGGCAAGGTTTTATGAGTCTTTTTTTTATCTTTGCTTCTAAATTATATTTACCCATTCTTCCCTTCCATTTTTGAGTCTTATGAAAACAGCTTTATGCTTCTCTGAAGATTGGAATTTACCTCCAAAGTTCCTGTTACTGCTATCTGAAGCTGTTCTCCATTCTTCTGATGGATTTTGAAGGCTGTTTTGGTTGTAGTCTTGTTACATTTACTTTGATGCATTTCCTAAAAAAAAAAATTTAGTCTTGCTTATGTCAGCCATCAGCTGAACTTGTAAACATTGAGATTTTTCTCCTTCCTGTGTTTTCTGTAAGTATCTGGTTTAAGCCCAAGTAAAGAAATGTAGCATCTCAGCTCTTTATCCATGGCCTTCACCTTTCCCATGTCTTGTAGTAAGTTCTCAAGTTTGGCTCCCAGTCTGGTTTATTTAACATATCCAGAGCCTTTTCAAAGTAGCAAAACTTCTCAGTAATTTTATATTTCCCCCCGGGGAAGGGCAATTCTTTGTATTTCCATGCACAGAAATGCAAAGTTTTAAGCACACAACCTCCATTCTGACTATACAAGTCATCATTTCTCTCAGCCTCTCTTGGGGACCTGGGTCTATGCTAAGCTCCCTTGGCAGCATTCCCACTCCTGGGCATGGAGTTTCCAGGATCAGCAACACACAGAGCATCATCAGTGGAGCCCCCATGGCACCCGAGACCACTGATGACTCATCTCAACTGGCTAAATTCCTATGGCCAAAAGAGACCATACAGCGCTGCATTGAGAATTCTTCCCAGAGAACCTTGCTGGTGCCTAGAAATCAGAACATTTCACATCAGAAGTGGTGGAAGTGACAAGAAAAACTGCCTCTCAAGATGTGCCCCCCATGTCTGAACCCACAATGTCAGTGGTCACATCGCATGATACTAGGGTAGGGACTCGGCTCCATAGATCAGAGGGGTTGGCCAGGAGCTCTGGCCATGCCAAGTGTTTTCCTGGCTGCCCCAAGAACTAAGCAGGGAAATGTCTTCCTCTGTCTGCAGTTATTCCTGTTTGGGAAGCTCCCAAGTGAAGGGTTGCAGGTCCCCAACAGTGGCTGCTGATCCTCTTCTTCTAAACTCCTCCTTTTGTGACTTTGGAGACCTAACCCAATCCACGATGATCAGGGAAGGTTCTGACTCTCAGTGTCCCTTTGGTCTGTGAGTGGCTGGCCTTGAGGGTGTGTGGGGCAAATGTGTGGGCAGCCTTATGATGGGTCCTCGGTAGGGTTTCAACTCACTTCTCTGTTTTGACATTTGACAACTAAGGAAGAAATCATAGGAATTTTCAAAATCTTTACATATCAAGAGCGTGAAGTATATCTGTGATCTTTTGCCCCCTTCTGCTTTTCTTCTCTCTGAGCCCACGGGACGTGTGTGGACCCCAGGGCTGGCGGCTGACAACACTTCAGCAGCAGGGACAGGCAGACTGTCCCAGCTCTTAAAACTGAAGCTTGCTCTCTCCTTATTCCATTTCAGCCATCTCTGTGTTCATTTTGTGCCTAGAATAAGTAGATGGAGCATTCTTGGTGGCAAAATCACTCAAGGGAAATATAGTGATAAAAACAGCCAGGGAAAGGGCATATGGTAGGGTACAAGAGGGTCAGTGTTAGGCTACGTACTAAACTCATCAATGATGTTGAATTGTATTTGTCTACATAATATGAATAGTCTTATCTGAAGGAGATCCCACTTCATCCCATCAACCAATAGTAGATGTTTGATGCTGGATATCACAGTTGGGAAAAGGTCACATTTCAAGGTAACCTCCAGGTTTTAATCTAGGGTTAGAAAACCTCTATCCTTGAATTGGATAAAGAAGCATTCTATAAACAACCCACCATATTGTCAAATGATAGGCAGTTATAACTTCCTTCCTTCAATAAAGTAGTAAGTATGGAGAAAAATTATCCAAAAAAGATAAGAAGGCAAATATTACTCAGTGGTGTTTCTGTGATTTAATAGGGCCACTACTGATTCATTGCTGTGCTGTGTGATTAGTTGTTCAGCCGTGTCCAACTCTTTGCAACCCCATGGACTGTAACCAGCAAGTCTCCTCTGTCCATGGGGATTCTCCAGGCAAGCATACTGGAGTGGGTTGCCATGCCCTCCTCCAGAGAATCTTCCCAATTCAGGGATCCAATCCAGGTCTTCTGTATTGCAGGTAGATTCTTTACTGTCTGAGCCAACAGGGAAGCCTGAGTCATCTCTAGGTATATGTAATTCCTCTTTTATTTAGTCTTTTGCTTAATGTAAATATCATACCATGCTCTGTATTGTTAGATGTTATTTAACATAATATTGACATGTTGCAAATAATTTTTCTCCTATTGAATCACAAATTATTTTTGTCTGATTGAGAAGACAAACTGGAAAGTTATTGTTTTAGTTACCTGAAAAATATTAATCACCTTCTACAACTAATCTTAGAGTTCCTTCTTTCACTGACCATAACACTGGTAGATGCTTTCTAACAGCTTTACTGTGCTCATTAAGGAATTGAACAAATATTTCACAACTGCTCATCATATATTACTTTTAGAGTCACATATTTTTATCTTCTTAAATATTATACTTGGATATAATGCATTGAGGAAAAAAGTGTTCTAGGTAAGTTAACATAATGGATGAGATTTTTTGAAAGCGACAGAAAGTCAAATTCATTTAAACCTTAGAAGACTCTATACATGGACATCACCAGATGGTCAACACCAAAATCAGATTGATTATATTCTTTACAGCCAAAGATGGACAAGCTCTATACAGTCAGCAAAAACAAGACCAGGAGCTGACTGTGGCTCAGATCATGAGCTCCTTATTGCCAAATTCAGACTGAAATTGAAGAAAGTAGGGAAAACCACTAGACCATTCAGATATGACCTAAATCAAATCCCTTATGATTATACAGTGGAAGTGAGAAATAGATATAAGGGTTTAGATCTGAAAGATAGAATGCCTGATGAACTATGGAATGAGGTTCGTGACATTGTACAGGAGACAGGGATCAAGATCATCCCCATGGAAAAGAAATGCAAAAAAGCAAAATGGCTGTCTGGGGAGGCCTTACAAATAGCTGTGAAAAGAAGAGAAGCGAAAAGCAAAGGAGAAAAGGAAAGATATAAACATCTGAATGCAGAGTTCCAAAGAATAGCAAGAAGAGATAAGAAAGCCTTTTTCAGTGATCAATGCAAAGAAATAGAGGAAAACAACAGAATGGGAAAGACTAGGGATCTCTTCAAGAAAATCAGAGATACCAAAGGAACATTTCATGCAAAGATGGGCTCGATAAAAGACAGATGTGGTATGGACCTAACAGAAGCAGAAGATATTAAGAAGAGGTGGCAAGAATACACAGAAGAACTGTACAAAAAAGATCTTCATGACCCAGATAATCACGATGGTGTGATCACTGACCTAGAGCCAGACATCCTGGAATGTGAAGTCAAGTGGGCCTTAGAAAGCATCACTACGAAAAAAGCTAGTGGAGATGATGGAATTCCAGAGGAGCTATTCCAAATCCTGAAAGATGATGCTGTGAAAGTGCTGCACTCAATATGCCAGCAAATTTGGAAAACTCAGCAGTGGCCTCAGGACTGGAAAAGGTCAGTTTTCATTCCAATCCCAAAGAAAGGCAATGCCAAAGAATGTTCAAATTACCGCACAATTGCACGCATCTCACATGCTAGTAAAGTCATGCTCAAAATTCTCCAAGCCAGGCTTCAGCAATATGTGAACCGTGAACTTCCTGATGTGCAAGCTGGTTTTAGAAAAGGCAGAGGAACCAGAGATCAAATTGCCAACATCTACTGGATCATGGAAAAAGCAAGAGAGTTTCAGAAAAGCATCAATTTCTGCTTTATTGACTATGCCAAAGCCTTTGACTGTGTGGATCACAATCAACTGTGGAAAATTCTGAAAGAGATGGGAATACCAGACCACCTGATCTGCCTCTTGAGAAATTTGTATGCAGGTCAGGAAGCAACAGTTAGAACTGGACATGGAACAACAGACTGGTTCCAAATAGGGAAAGGAGTTGGTCAAGGTTGTATATTGTCACCCTGTTTATTTAACTTATATGCAGAGTACATCATGAGAAACACTGGACTGGAAGAAGCACAAGCTGGAATCAAGATTGCTGGGAGAAATATCAATAACCTCAGATATGCAGATGACACCACCCTTATGGCAGAAAGTGAAGAGGAACTCAAAAGCCTCCTGATGAAGGTGAAAGTGAGAGTGAAAAAGTTGGCTTAAAGCTCAACATTCAGAAAACAAACATCATGGCATCTGGTCCCATCACTTCATGGGAAATAGATGGGGAAACAGTGGAAACAGTGTCAGACTTTATTTTTCTGGGCTCCAAAGTCACTACAGATGGTGACTGCAGCCATGAAATTAAAAGACACTTACTGCTTGGAAGGAAAGTGATGACCAACCTAGATAGCATATTCAAAAGCAGAGACATTACTTTGCCAACAAAGGTTCATCTAGTCAAGGCTATGGTTTTTCCTGTGGTCATGTATGGATGTGAGAGTTGGACTGTGAAGAAGGCTGAGCGCTGAAGAATTGATGCTTTTGAACTGTGGTGTTGGAGAAGACTCTTGAGAGTCCCTTGGACTGCAAGGAGATCCAACCAGTCCATTCTGAAGGAGATCAGCCCTGGGATTTCTTTGGAAGGAATGATGCTAAAGCTGAAACTCCAGTACTTTGGCCACCTCATGCAAAGAGTTGACTCATTGGAAAAGACTGTGATGCTGGGAGGGATTGGGGGCAGGAGGAGAAGGGGACGACAGAGGATGAGATGGCTGGATGGCATCACTGACCTGATGGACATGACCCTCAGTGAACTCCGGGAGTTGGTGATGGACAGGGAGGCCTGGCGTGCTGCGATTCATGGGGTCGCAAAAAGTTGTACACGACTGGGTGACTGATCTGATCTGATCTGATCTGAAGGTGGGATAATTATTAAATCACACAACTCTAAGTTGAAATATACAAATTACTGAAGATCTAACTTGATCTAGATCCTTATAAATGTTATCAGCATGCTTCTCTACGTCTCAGTGAAACTTTGGTCTATCTTGGTTTGTTTTTCAGGCAGACTGTCCTCAAGAGGTAACAAGTCGCAAAAAGTCGGACACGACTGAGCGACTGATCTGATCTGATCTGATCTAAAGGTGGGGTAATTATTAAATCACACAACTCTAAGTTGAAATATACAAATTACTGAAGATCTAACTGATCTAGATCCTTATAAATGTTATCAGCATGCCTCTCTATGTCTCAGTGAAACTTTGGTCTATCTTGGTTTGTTTTTCAGGCAGACTGTCCTCAAGAGGTAACAAGGTAGGCTATGCAATCTCTAGGCTTATCCTTGTATAGTTTAACAAGAAAAAAATAGAATTTATTTCCCATGGATGAAAACCTCTTAAACACTTGCTTATTGCTCTGCTTTGGAGCCTGTTCATCTCCCTCATCTGTCTTCTGATACTCTGGCTGGAAATCTTTGGATCATTTCCCCAGCCTGGAGCCATGTATGGGGTCAACTGATTTAAACAGATCAGCAGAGAGTTAGAGCACGTGTTCCCCAAGAATAAATAGAAAACAAAAAGAAAAATCAAACAAGGAATGAAGTATACAATATAATAATAAAGGATGCACTTCATACTGAATATCTTTAAGGATGGTGCCAAATAGCATCAGCATACATGTAACCATGAAGTAAGGTACAAATATGATAGAAATATACATTCAAATTAAAGGTTAAGCATAATAGAAACAGAAAACTAAAAAAATGTTAGAACTGTTATATAATTCCAGAGCAAAATGAAATTACTAGAAGCATTTGTTTTAAAATCAGGAATAAGACATCCCTGTCATATATTGTACTCTCCAAGTTAATGTTTACATGGAGTTACTAGTTAATATAATTAAACATCATATCAATAAAAAATAACCTAACAAAAGTGGGCAAAGGATTTATAGAATCATTCTCCAAAGAAGGTATACAAATGACTAATAAACATATGAAAACATGTCGTATATCACTAGTTCCTGCTGCTAAGTCGATTCAGTCGTGTCCGACTCTGTGCGACCCCATAGACGGAAGCCCACCAGGCTCCCCCGGCCCTGGGATTCTCCAGGCAAGAACACTGGAGTGGGTTGCCATTTCCTTCTTCAATGCATGAAAGTGAAAAGTGAAAGGGAAGTCGCTCAGTCGTGTCCGACTCTTAGCGACCCCATGGACTACAGCCTACCAGGCTCCTCCATCCATGGGACTTTCCAGGCAAGAGTACTGGAGTGGGGTGCCATTGCCTTCCTAAAGACATGCAAATCACAATCCCAAGGAAGCAGTGACACTTCACAGTCTCTAGGATCGCTTTAATGTGAATGATGGACAATAACAAGTGTTGTTGAGACTGTGGAGAAATTTGGACACTCACACGTTGCTAGAAGGATTATAAAATTCTGCAGCCACTTTGGTAAACAGTTTGGCAGCTCCTCCTAATACGAAACATAGAGTTACCATGGTGGTGGTTGACTCTTGCGATCCCGTGGACTGTAACCCGCCAAGTTCCTCTGTCGGTGGGATTTCCAGGCAAGAATACTGGAGTAGGTTGCTCTTTCCTTCTCCAGGGGATCTTCCTGACCTATAGATAGAACTGAGGTCTTCTTGCATTGGAGGTGGTCTCCTACATTGACAGGCAGATTCTTTACCCACTAAGCCACCATATAACCCAATGATTTCATACTGAGGAATATACCGAAAAGAATTGAATACGTATGTTTGAAAAACTTATGTATGGATGTTCGTGGCAGCTTTATTCATAAGAGTCAAAAAGTGGAAATCACCTAAATGCTTATCAACTGATGAATGGAGAAATAACATGTTTTGTGGATATACAATGGAATGTTATTTGGCAATAAAAAAGAATACTGATACCTGTTACATGACTTATGCTACAATGATTGAACCTTGAAAATATGCTATATGAAAGAAATTATAACATAAGACCACATATTATGCTACTCTAGTTATATGAAATGGGAGAAGGCAATGGCACCCCACTCCAGTACTGTTGCCCGGAAAATCCCATGGATGGAGGAGCCTGGTAGGCTGCAGTCCATGGGGTCGCTAAGAGTCAGACACGACTGAGCGACTTCACTTTCACTTTCCACTTTCATGCATTGGAGAAGGAAATGGCAACCCACTCCAGTGTTCTTGCCTGGAGAATCCCATGGACGGAGAAGCCTGGTAGGCTGCAGTCCATGGGGTTGCACAGAGTCAGATACAACTGAAGTGACATAGCAGCAGCAGCAGCAGTTATATGAAATATTTAGAATAGCAAAATCACTGAGATAGACAATAGATTAGTGACTACCAGGGATTGGAGAGGGGATGAAAGAACAAGGAATTACTGCTAATGTGTATAGGATTTTTTTCAGGGGAGAGATAAAAATATTGTAAAATTAAATAGAAGTGTAGTTGCACATCTCTGTTAACACTAAAATTCACTGAGTTGCACATTTCAAAAGAGTATATTTTATGGTACATGAATTATATAACAAGAAAGCTGTTATAAAAAGTTATAATGTATAATTTTGAAAATTGACTCATACAAATTGTGAACTAGTATATTCCAGTAAATAATTTCCATTTATATGTTTGTTCTTTTTATTGGCCTATGCTTCTTGAGACTATGGGAACTCAGAGGAGCAATGTGCCTTTTCATTTGTCATCGAAATGACACACTAAAAATATTTCTAGACATTTTAAAATTAATGCCTCAAGGTCATTCAGAGAAAACAAAAATGTCTGCCCTTACAGTGAAGATGTTTCCCCAAAACAAAAAACTTTACCTTGAAAAACACTTTTTATCATTCAAGAAAATATGGGGTTGGATAAAAATGGACATAAATAACAGATAATCTCATTCATTTATCTAAACATGCAACAAATATAGGTTAAGTGCTTTCAATGTACCAGATACAGCTGGACACTGAGTTTATACCAACTGCGCCTGCAGCTGCCTTGTTAGAGCTTACAATGAACTAACTAATTTTTCCATAACCATGTTAGCATCTCAACTCTATCCTCTAGACAAAAGTCAGGATACTGTTTCCAAATGTAAACTATATTATACATAAAATCTTTTGGTGGCTTCCTTTTAACCTTAGAATAGAATCTAAAAGCGTTTATATTGACCTTTAATGCTTTGCGTATCTGCCCTTTACCGTCACTTTACCCTCATCTCGAACCACTTTTAACCCTTCTTCGCTCTAGCCATGCTGGAGCTCTCTTTGATTTTTTTAGCATACAGTCTTCTCCCTTGACTCTTGTCAGTTACATTTTTTTCTGGAAGTAGGCTATTTCCCAACCATGCTTCCCAACACATTTATCTACTGATGCCAGGGCTGCTGCTCATTTTTGTCTCATCTTAGATCCTGCTAACCCTGGGAGGTGTTCTCTGGCCTCTGTAGAAAAGGTTAGGTGACTCTATATTATGTTTTAGTAACACCATTAAATTTTCCTTTACAGCTTTTTGCATGCATGCAGTTATTTAATTATTCACATATTTTACATTGGGCTTCCCTCATAGCTCAGTTGGTAACGAATCTGCCTGCAATGCAGGAGACCTCGGTTCGATTCCTGCGTTGGGAAGATCTGCTGGAGAAGGCATAGGCTACCTACTCCAGTATTCTTAGGCTTCGCTGGTGGCTCAGCTGGTAAAGAATCTGCCTGCAATGCAGGAAACTGGGGATCGATCCGTGGGTTGGGAAGATCCCCTGGAGAAGGGAAAGGCGACCCACTCCAGTATTCTGGCCTGGAGATTTCCATGAACTGTATAGCTTTTTGCATACATGCAGTTATTTAATTATTCACATATTTTACCTTGAGTTGTATGTGCCCAGAGGGCAGAGACTAGCTGTTGTATTTATCACAGTATCTCTAGAGTCCAAGTGTTGATGGACACATGAGTTCTTTGATGAACACCTGTTGTTCAGTGGTAAATCTGGCCTTTCTGCTGCATTGCCTGGAGTGTTGGAATTGTCTCCCAGTTGACCTGTCTGCTCCACCTTGACTTTCTTTGTGTCTGTATGAAAAAGTCCAGACTCTTCAGCATGGTGTACAAGGTCTCCTGGGTCTTGATACCACCCTTCTTCCTTCATCGATCTTATCCCTTGTCCCCTGACCTGCCCTCCTTGCATCCATGTTCCTGATTAAAGTACATCACCCTTTCCCCTCAACCTGCATGGACTGGATTACTATTTCACTCTGACCACTTCACCAGCAAAACTGGAAGCTCCTCCAAGTACATCACCCTTTCCCCTCAACCCCACGTGGACCAGATTATTCTTCTACTCCGACCACCTCACCAGAGAATACACTGGGTCTTTTTCATCTTCTATTCTTAGTGCTTATTAAAGTGTCTGGAAGTTTTTGGTAACCTGAAATGACCTCCAGACTCCACAGAACAAACTTCTTGACTAATGCACTGAATTAGATTTAATTTTAAGCATTTATAATTTTTCAGTGAATCCTAAATTACTAACATTTCATATCTCCCATGAGAGCACAGCAAGACAATTGTGATAATCTATGATTCTTTAATGAATGCACAAAACACTTCCATTAAACTTTTATGTGGATAAATACTCTGGCATTATTAACATTATCTGTGTTTATCTTAAGCCCAGTCAAAAAACCCCATTTATCAAATTACTAGAAATAAAGGCAAAGCAAAGATAATAAACATTAAAATAAAATCTTGATAGACATGAAAGTAAGTTCCATAGTTCAGTGAGTGGTCCTATACCATGCCCTCCACTTTGCAGTCCTCAGTCCAGGAAGGCAAACATCAGGCATTAGGGCATTTCCATTTCACGGGTGGACAGTCGGAGCTGCTTGGGGAGCTGGAGCAAAACTGAGACAGACTGTCAACCCACATGTCCTTTAGACCTATTTGTGGTTTACTGAATCCCTCGTGGTTCATATAAGGAAGTTTTAAAAACTGTGTTCTGCTGTTCACTCATGTTCTTTTAGGTATTAGCAGTAGACATTGTTTCAAAAAGTGTTGTATGATCTTAAGTGTGGGTGGAGAAAAGTTATATAAAATATTTATCTCCTAGAGATCATTGTGGGTCATCATCCTGCGTATTAGTGCATCAAAGGCTCTAATAAATCCTACAATTTAAGAATATAGTCATTAACTATATTAAGGAGAGCATTTCCAATATATATCTAACCAAGATGCTATATTTACCTGGACAAATATGGATTTTCTGCTAAAAACACTTTAGAAAATGCTGCTCAGAGGTAAGTTTAATGATTTATTTGGGGCTTTGGCCACAGTAAGTTACACTGGGTGGAGCTGAAGGTAATGTAGCCTAATACCTGGCCAGACAGTTTTAAATTTAGAGCTAAACCATTGGCAGATGTGACACTCAGATTTATTCCCTCACATCACAGAAGGGTTAAGTCACCCTAAAATTCACTGTGGGCTCTGGCAACATAGTCTGTAAAATGATTTCCTTTGAAAACCCTATATTAATTTGCTTGAATTGTATTTTTCCAGGTGTAGCAAGGTGAAAATGGTACACTAAAAATTCTCTTGACCTTATAAAATTGGTTTATGTCCATGGAGAGATGAGAGTAAACAGATCTGAGTTAACTATCTTTACCTGTATGCCATTCTTCTTGCTTTTCACTATTTTTATTCAATCCTTTATATCTCTATATTGAGAGTTATAATATTCACAAGGGCTACTAGGATGAATTCTCCAGTTCAGGGCATACGCCAAAAGCAGTGAAATACTTCTGGCTTAAAAATATGTATTGTTGGGACAGATTGGAGTTCCCTCACTAGCTTGGATATAGATATGAATGCTCCATAGATATATTAAAAATTCATAATAGACCAATAGAATGTGATATTTTCAATACTTATTTATCAGCAAATAATTTTTTTTGAAATTAAAATACACACCATGATCATCAATGTCCTCAAAAGCGAGTCCTTATTTCTGCACTGGGATATACAAAAGTCCCACTGTTGAGTTCCAGCCCAGAAGATAATGCATAGAATCCCTTCACCCCACTGTTTGGCCTCCTCTCTTCTGCTGTTGGTTTTTCCATAGCCTGACCCATCTGCTGACTAGCCTTAGAACAGAGGGATGTCAGTTGTTTCCTAATGTGTCTCATCCAGGACAAGTCTTACTGTGTTCAAAGACAAAGGACACTCCTGCCTTGAGAAACAAATATTAATATTAGTGGGGGAAAAAAACATACTATTACAAGATGGGCAAATAGAAATAAAAATAAAACACATGCATTCATTTTAACCTACAACCAAGAGGGATTTTTAAAACAAGGCAAAATTAATTTTATGTTTATGAAGAATTTGAAATAAATAAGAGAGCAGCACCCACACCTTTAAAATGCTTCCTTTAATGTCTAAATCATCAGATGTGGCTGGGTAATGAAAGTACCTGTATTTTCTTTTCATTGTTTTACCTTTTCACCACTTGCTGCAGTTTCCAATATAAAAAAGAAGTGTAATTAACAGTAATGTCTTTTCTCCCTTTCTTTAATCTCACTTTCTCTACCACTGATGATTTCAGGTTTCTGACACATAAAAAGTTGTTTATCCCTGCTGTCACTTTGGAGACTCTTGGCACATCAACCAACTAGAAATTATTTCTAGGGTTAAATTACCACCTTATTTGTATATATCCAAGACAATCTTAGAGCACCAGACCTATGTATCCAATTTTCTACTTTATACTTTTCCTTAAAGTGTCCCCAAACTAACTATTCAAAACCCATGAATCAAGAACTGAACTCATCATCTTGTCTCCTCCATATATCCACCTAGAAACCTAAGAATCATCACATGTCAAGCTCTCTAACTTATTTCAAATTCTTCATAAACATAAAATGAATTTTGTTTTATTGTATTTGTTTAATTTTATTTTTAAAATCCCTCTTGCTTATAGGTTAAAATGAATGCATGTGTTTCATTTTTATTTCTGTTTACCCATCTTGTAATAATATGATTTTTTTTCACTAATCTTAATATTTGTTTCTCAAGGCAGGAGTGTCTTTTGTCTCTGAATGTGGTAAGACTTGTCCTGGATAAAACACATTAGGAAACAGCTGACATCCCTCTGTTATAAGGCTTGTCTGTGGATGGTCAGGCTGCGGAAGAACCACATTCTTTACTTCCCAATGGATTCCCTGATAGCTTAGTTGGTAAAGAATCTGCCTGCAATGCAGGACAGCCCAGTTCAATTCCTGGGTTGGGAAGATCCCCTGGAGAAGGGAACCGCTATACCCACTCCAGTATTCTGGCCTAGAGTATTCCATAGACACAACTGAGTGACTTTCACTTTCACTGGTATTGCTCTTCTTTGGGATTGGAATGAAAAATTAACCTTTTCCAGTCTTGTGGCCACTGCTGAGTTTTCCAAATTTGCTGGCATATTGAGAGCAGCACTTTCACAGCATCATCTTTTAAGACTTGAAATAGCTCAGCTGGAATTCCATCATCTCCACTAGCTTTGTTTGCAATGATGCTTCCTAAGGCTCATTTGACTTCACACTCTGGGATGTCTGGCTCTAGTTGGGTGATCACACCATTGTGGTTATCTGGGTCATTAAGATCTTGTTTGTATAGTTCTGTGTATCCTTGCCAGCTCTTCTTAATATCTTCTGCTTCTGTTAGGTCTATACCATTTCTATCCTTTATTGTGCCTATCTCTGCATGAAATTTCCCCTTAATCTTACCCAGTTTCTCTATGTCCCAACTACCTACCTCATCAATAGGGGATTGGCATAACATTTGGAAAACTCACCCATAACTTTTTTTTTTCCAGATTTAAAGCCCTTCAGTGGTAGACTTGACAATACAACCATGAAAATGCTGTGTGTCTGACTCCCAAACATCTTTCAATCCTATTCTCTCACAGGCGGCTCCCATCTGTCCTTGGTTATCCTGGAGGTTTTTTTTTTAATAGATATTAAATTTCTAGAGACACTATTGTATTGAAATAAAAGTACTAAGAGTATTCAAAGACATAGTTGTGTATATTTTCAGTGACTTCTAACCACAACCACAACAAATATCCCTCATTTGAAGACTGTGGAATAAATTAGGATACAGCCACAGTAAGGAGGATTATGTAAGCATCATAGATAATGAATTTTTAAGCTGTATCAATAGATGTGAATGGATTTTTTATGTGATGTTATAAGGCTGAGAAAGTGAAATGATCAGATCAGATCAGATCAGTCGTTCAGTCGTGTCCGACTCCTTGCGACCCCATGAATCGCAGCACACCAGGCCTCCCTGTCCATCACCAACTCCCAGAGCTCACTGAGACTCACGTCCATTGAGTTGGTGATGCCATCCAGCCATCTCATCCTCTGTCGTCCCCTTCTCCTCTTGCCCCCAATCCCTCCCAGCATCACAGTCTTTTCCAATGAGTCAAGTCTTTGCATGAGGTGGCCAAAGTACTGGAGTTTCAGCTTTAGCATCATTCCTTCCAAAGAAATCCTGGGGCTGATCTCCTTTAGAATGGACTGGTTGGATCTCCTTGCAGTCCGAGGGACTCTCAAGAGTCTTCTCCAACACCACAGTTCAAAAGCATCAATTCTTCGGTGCTCAGGTTTCTTTACAGTCCAACTCTCACATCCATACATGACCACTGGAAAAAAAAATACCCTTGACTAGATGAACCTTTGTTGGCAAAGTAATGTCTCTGCTTTTGAATATGCTATCTAGGTTGGTCATCACTTTCCTTCCAAGGAGTAAGCGTCTTTTAATTTCATGGCTGCAGTCACCATCTGCAGTGATTTTGGAGCCCAGAAAAATAAAGTCTGACACTGTTTCCACTGTTTTCCCATCTATTTCCCATGAAGTGATGGGACCAGATGCCATGATGTTTGTTTTCTGAATGTTGAGCTTTAAGCCCACTTTTTCACTCTCCACTTTTACTTTCATCAAGAGGCTTTTGAGTTCCTCTTCACTTTCTGCCATAAGGGTGGTGTCATCTGCATATCTGAGGTTATTGATATTTCTCCTGGCAATCTTGATTCCAGCTTGTGCTTCTTCCAGTCCAGCGTTTCTCATGATATACTCTGCATATAAGTTAAATAAACAGGGTGACCATATACAGCCTTGACATACTCCTTTTCCTATTTGGAACCAGTCTGTTGTTCCATGTCCAGTTCTAACTGTTGCTTCCTGACCTGCATACAAATTTCTCAAGAGGCAGATCAGGTGGTCTGGTATTCCCATCTCTTTCAGAATTTTCCACAGTTGATTGTGATCCACACAGTCAAAGGTTTTGGCATAGTCAATAAAGCAGAAATAGATGCTTTTCTGGAACTCTCTTGCTTTTTCCATGATCCAGCGGATGTTGGCAATTTGATCTCTGGTTCCTCTGCCTTTTCTAAAACCAGCTTCAACATCAGGAAGTTCATGGTTCATATATTGCTGAAGCCTGGCTTGGAGAATTTTGAGCATTACTTTACTAGCGTGTGAGATGAGTGTGATTGTGCGGTAGTTTTAGCATTCTTTGGCATTGCCTTTCTTTGGGATTGGAATGAAAACTGACCTTTTCCAGTCCTGTGGCCACTGCTGAGTTTTCCAAATTTGCTGGCATATTGAGTGCAGCACTTTCACAGTATCATCTTTCAGGATTTGGAATAGCTCATCTGGAATTCCATCACCTCCACTAGCTTTGTTCGTAGTGATGCTTTCTAAGGCCACTTGACTTCACATTCAAGGATATCTGGCTCTAGGTCAGTGATCACACCATCATGATTATCTGGGTCATGAAGATCTTTTTTTACAGTTCTTCTGTGTATTCTTGCCATCTCTTCTTAAGCACATGGTATCCTATTCTTATAGGCATTCAATTATATAGTCTATGTGCATAAACTATGTTTATAAATATATATGTATTTGTATTTATGTGTGAGTGTGTTTATGAGCAATGTACATGGACACGTGAATATTGAGAACAATAGGAAACAATGAATAATGGTTTGCTGCACTTGATCGTCTGGGAAGGAAAATATGTGAGTGGGCATAATAAGGGAATGGGAGTTGGAGAAGCCAGCAAATTAACAAGAAAAATCTGTGACATTAAAAAATAGAACCCAACATTATGCCACCTCCTTATTTATGACATATGTATGTGTGTGTATCTCCGTGTAGATGTGCATAAGTTAGAAAGCATAAAACTGACATTTGTATATTAACTAGTGATTTCTGGTAAGTTCATGAAATAAGTAACATTTCAGTTGCAATAAAAGCTTTGCAGGGAATTCCCTGGCAATCCAGTGATTAAGAATCCACTTCCACTGCAGAGGACATGGGTTCAGTCCCTGGTTGGGGAACTAATATCCTGCAGGTGACATGCCCCAAAATAAAAAAGAGCTTTGCAGAGATGTATACAATGTAAATATGATTTAGTAAAATCAGCTCAAAGAAGAATAGAATATCTGCTTGTATATGTTTGTAAAGTTGAGGAGAATGCTGTAGACAGTTAGGTCTCAGCCAATTTGCTTTTCCTTCTCTGGAAGGGAAGCTGGTTAGGTAGCCTTCCAGACCTTTAACACTCATTCATATACATATATATAAATGAATATAACAACATAAATATGTGTTATTTTAATTTGAATACCATCAAATTGTATTCTTTTTTCTTATCATTTTTTCAAACTCATATGTTTGAGTCCATAATATGTCCTGATACTTTGCTTTTACCATTACATAGTATTCTACATTATACTATGATTATGTAGTCAGCATGTGTGACAGAATCCTGGACATTCATTTCTAATTTTCATCATTAAAAATAAATGCTTTATTAAGCATGTTTGTGCATGCTTCTTTGGTCTTAAGTGTCATTGTTTCTTCAGGTGAGATACAGTTAAGTAGAATTTCTGGCTGTTAGAGTATAGACTAGAAAACGTAATAAAAACAGCCAGATCCCCCCCAACAAGAGGGACTCTAACAAGGTGAGAGATCATCTTCCCAATACCTTGGCCAGCAGTTGATATTGCCCGTCTTTAAAATGTCTTCTATTTGGGTGGATGAAAAAAATATTTTTAATTTCATAGATAAATGCTAAGGTAATCAGCTTTCATATGATTTTTGCTATTTGCCTTTTTTCTGTGACTTAGGTATTCATATCTTTTGTCCATTTGCTTTTTTTCCATTGGGTTATTTGTCTTCTTCAACTTTTCTGAATAATACACATTTGTCTACTAAACATATTGAAATTATTTTCCCAGTCAGCAGTGTTTCTTCTAAGTACTTACTAACAATTTTCTGAAATCTGAATGTTACATGGAGTGTTATAGGTGGTCAGTATCTATGAAAAATAAGAATGGTAAAAAATCCTGTAATGTTTAGTGTGGTAAACAGGAAGACACAATGCTGTACTTTGAGAATTTCATAAAAGAGGATATTTAAATTGTCTCCAGAATTATTAATTGACTATTCCCAATAAATAAGATAGTTGAGAAGAAACTACTAATTCATGTATAAATGTGTTAGCTTTGTTTTAGGAGCTGGAAGTAGGTATTGCTAGAAATTAGAAACAACAGAAATCAACTGAGTGAAATATTTTCCTTTGCTACTCCCAACAAAACCCTATTGAGATGTACAAACTAAATGCTTGCAAGACTCACAACCTCAAGTTGAAAGCTCAAGAGTGACTTTAACTTCACAGGTGATAGTTTAACTGAATCTTAAAAGATGGTAACATTTAAACAAAAAGATAAGTTCAAAGGCTGAAAGGTACGCGGTAACTTTAGAGACTATGAGTAATACAGTTTAGAGTGTATAGTGTTTAAAGTAGAGTGCTGGGAAATGTTGAGATTCTGTTGTAAACTCACATGAAATGCTTTAGTTTGTACTCATTAGGAAATGAGAGGAACCTTCAAAGGCTTTGGATCAGAGAAGCAATATGGTCAAAACTGTGCTTTAGGAATATGAATCTAAGAGCCTGGGGAGAAGGATGAGGGCGGGGAGATTTGGAGGGGAAGTTAGCAAGGAAGCTCTTTCATATATCCAAGGAAGCTCATTCTAGGGGGATAGAATTTCCTATGAAGGGGAGAAGTTAAAATGCAAAAGACTCAGTGAAAGTAGAAGAAATAGCCTGTGAAAATTTTAAACCTCTAGCTGATCCCATTTCTGAAGCATCACTTCAAACATCTTCAGCCTGAAAAAAGCAGGGAAAATATGGTCTTATTGACATATCTCTTTTTTATTGTTTAGTTATTACATTTAAAAATTTTACTTTCATAATGTAGGACTCTTTCTCTTTTGTTAAATGGTCAAATTTTGATTTTGTCTCTAAGGATAGAGGATGAGATGGTTAGATAGCATCACCAACTCAATGGACATGAGTTTGAACAAACTCCAGGAGATAGTGAAGGATAGGGAAGCTTGGCGTGCTTCAGTCCATGGGGTCACAAAGAGTCAGACACAACTTAGTGACTGAGCAACAACAACAACAACAACACAACTAGAGATATTAATTATTAGTCTTACAATATCTCCTTTCTTTTTTTTTTATTGAAGGATAATTGATTTACAGAATTTTGTTGTTTTCTGTCAAACTTCAACCTGAATCAGCCATAGCTATACATATATCCCCTCCCTTTTGAATCCCCCTCCCATCTCCCTCCCCATCCCACCCAACCAGGTTGATACAGAGCCCCAGTTTGAGTTTCTTAGCCATACAGAAAATTCCTGTTGGCTATCTATTTTACATATGGCAATGTAAGTTTCCATGTTAATCTTTCCATGCATCTCACCCTATTCTACCCTCTCTGCATGTCCACTAGTCTATTCTCCATGTCTGTTTCTCAATTTGCTGCCCTGTAGGTAAAATTTTCAGTACCATTTTTCTAGATTCTGTATATATGTGTTAGAATATGATATTTATCTTTCTCTTTCTGACTTATTTCACTCTGTATGATAGGTTCTAGGTTCATCCACCCCATTAGAACTGACTCAAAGGTGTTCCTTTTTATGGCTGAGTAATATTCCATTGTGTATATGTACCACCACTTCTTTATCCATTTATTTGTCGATGGACATCTAGGCTGCTTCCATGTTCTAGCTCTTGTAAATAGTGCTGCAAAGAACAATGGGATAATGTGTCTTTTTCAATTTTGATTTCCTCAGGGTGTATGCCTAGGAGTGGGATTGCTGGGTCATATGGTGGTTTTATTCCTAGTTTTTTAAGGAATTTCCATACCGTCTTCCATAGTGGCTGAATCAATTTACATTCCCACCAACAGTGCAAGAGTGTTCCCTTTTTTCCACACCCTCTCCAGCATTTATTTTTTGTAGACTTTTTGATGATGGTGATTCTGACCAGTGAGAGGTAATATCTCATCATAGATTTGATTCGCATTTCTCTAATAATGAGCGATTTGAGCATCTTTTCATGTGCTCGTTACCCATCTGTATGTCTTTGGAGAACTGTCTGTTTAGGTCTTTTTCTCACTTTTTGATTGGCTTGTTTGTTTTTCTGGTATTGAGTTGTATGAGCTGCTTGCATATTTTGTAAATTAATCCTTTGTTAGTTGTTTCATGTGCTATTATTTTCTCCCATTCTGAGGGTTGTATTTTCACTTTGCTTATAGTTTTCTTTCCTGGGCAAAAGCTTTTAAGTTTAATCAGGTCCCACTTCTTTACTTTTGTTTTTGTTTCCATTACTCTAGGAAGTGGGTCATAGAGGATCTTACTTTGATTTATGTCATCGAGTGTTCTGCCTCTGTTTTCCTCTAAGAGTTTTATAGTTTCTGGTCTTACATTTAGGTCTTTAAACCATTTTGAATTTATCTTTGTGTATGGTGTTAGGAAGTGCTCTAATTTCATTCTTTTACATATAGCTGTCCAGTTTTCCCAGCACCATTTATTGAAGAGACTGTCTTTGCTCCATTGTATATTCTTGCCTTCTTTGTCAAACATAAGGGAAAACTCTTGAGAGTCCCTTGGACTGCAATGAGATCCAACCAGTCAATCCTGAAGGAAATCAGTCCTGAATATTCATTGGAAGGACTGATGCTGAAGCTAAAACTCCAATATTTTGGCCACCTGATACGAAGAACCGACTCATTGAAAAAGACCCTGGAAAAGATTGAAAGAGGGAAAAGGGGACAACAGAGGATGAGATGGTTGGATGGCATCACTGACAGAATGGACATGAGTTTGAATAGGCTCTGGGAATTGGTGATTGACAGGGAAGCCGGGCATGCTGCAGTCTATGGGGTTGCAAAGAGTCAGACACAACTGAGTGACTGAACTGAACTGAACTGATAGGTGCATGGGTTTATTTCTGGGCTTTCTATCTTGTTCCATTGGTCTATGTTTCTGTTTTTGTGCCAGTACCATGCTGTCTTGATGACTGTAGCTTTGTAGTAAATATAACCTGAAGTCAAGAAAGTTGATTCCTTCAGCTCCATTCTTCTTTCTCAAAACTGCTTTAGCTATTCAGGGTCTTTTGTGTTTCCATATGAATTGTGAAATTTTTTGTTCTAGTTCTGTGAAAAATGTCATCGGTAATTTGATAGGGATTGCACTGAATCTGTGGATTGCATTTGGTAGTATAGTCATTTTCACAATATTGGTTCTTCCTACCCAGGAACATGGAATATCTCTCCATTTATGTCATCTTTGATTTCTTTCATTAGTGTCTTATAACTTTCTGTGTACCATTCTTTTGTCTCCTTAGGTAAGTTTATTCCTAGATATTTAATTATTTTTGTTGCAGTGGTGAATGGGATTGATTCTTTAATTTCTCTTTCTGATTTTTTTGTTGTGAGTATACAGAAATGCAAGTGATTTCTGTGTATTTATTTTGTACCCTGCAGCTTTGCTAAATTCACTGATTAGCTCTAGTAATTTTCTGATACGATCTTTAGAGTTTTCTATGTACAGCATCATGTCATCTGCAAACAGTGAGAGCTTTACTTCTTCTTTTCCAGGCTGGATTCCTTTAATTTCTTTTTCTTCTCTGATTGCTGTAGCTAGGACTTCCAGAACTATGTTGAATAATAGTGGTGAAAATGGACACCCTTGTCTTGTTCCTGATCTTAAGGGAATGCTTTCAGTTTTTCACCATTGAGAATAATGTTTGCTGTAGGCTTATCATATATGGCCTTTACTATGTTGAGGTAAGTTCCTTCTATGCCCATTTTTTGAAGAGTGCTAAATTTTGTCAAAGGCTTTTTCTGCATCTATTGAGATTATAATATGGTTTGTATCTTTCAATTTGTTAATATGGTGTATCACATTGATTGATTTGCATATACTGAAGAATCCTTGCATCCCTGGAATAAACCCAACTTGATCATGGTGTATGAGCTTTTGGATGTGTTCCTGAATTCTGTTTGCTAAAATTTTGTTGAGGATTTTTGCATCTATGTTCATCAGTGATATTGGCTTGTATTTTTCTTTTTTTGTGTTGTCTTTGCCTGATTTTGGTATCAGGGTGATGGTGGACTCATAGAATGAGTTTCGAAGTGTTCCTTTCTCTGCAATTTTTGGAAAGAGTTTTAGAAGATTAGGCATTAGCTCTTCTCTAAATGTTTGATAGAATTTTCCTGTGAAGCCATCTGGTCCTGGGCTTTTGTTTTTTGGGAGATTTTTGATCACAGCTTCAATTTCAGTGCATATAACTGGGTTGTTCCTAATTTCTATTTCTTCCAGGTTCAGTCTTGGAAGATTGAACTTTTATAAGAATCTGACCATTTCTTCCAGGTTATCCATTTTATTGGAGAAGGCAATGGCACCCCACTCCAGTACTCTTGCCTGGAAAATCCCATGAATGGAGGAGCCTGGTGGGCTGCAGTCCATGGGGTCGCTAAGAGTGGAATACGACTGAACGACTTCACTTTCACTTTTCACTTTCATGCATTGGAGAAGGAAATGGCAACCCACTCCAGTGTTCTTGCCTGGAGAATCCCAGGGATGGGGGAACCTGGTGGGCTGCCGTCTATGGGGTGGCACAGAGTCGGACACGACTGAAGCGACTTAGCAGCATCCATTTTATTGTCATATGTTCATAATAGTCTCTTAGAATCCTTTGTATTTCTGCATTGTCTGTTGTAACCTCTCCTTTTTCATTTCTAATTTTGTTGATTTGATTCTTCCTTCTTATTTTTTTAATTTTGTTTTATTTTTAAACTTTACAAAATTGTATTAGTTTTGCCAAATATCAAAATGAATCCGCTGCAGGTATACATGTGTTCCCCATCCTGAACCCTCCTCCCCCCCTCCCTTTTGTCAATTTTGTTTGTCTTCTCAAAGAACCAGCTTTTAGGTTTATTAATCTTTACCATTGTTTCTTTCATTTCTTTTTCATTTATTTCTGCTCTAATCTTTATGATTTCTTTCCTTCTACTAATTTTGGGTATTTTTGTTCTTCTTTTTCCAGTTGTTTTAGGTGTAAAGTTAGGTTGTCTATTCTATGTTTTCCTTGTTTCTTGAGGTAGGATTGTATTGCTATAAACTTCCCTTTTAGAACTTCTTTTGCTGCATCCCATAGGTTTTGAGTTATCATGTTTTCATTGTCATTTATTTCTGGAAAATTTTTCATTTCCCATTTGATTTATTCAGTAACCTGTTGGTTATTTAGAAATGTATTGTTTAATCTCCATGTGTTTGTGTTTCTTACAGTTTTTTTTTTCTTGTAAATGATATCTAGTCTCATAGCATTGTGGTTGGAGTAGATGCTTGATATGATTTCAACTTTCTTAAATTTACTGAGGTTTGACTTTGACCCAAGATGTGATCTATACTGGAGATTGTTCCATGTGCGCTTGAGAAAAATATGTATTCTTTTGCATTTGGATAGAAGGTGCTGAAGATATCGATGAGATACATCTCAAAATAATGTATCATTTAAGACTTGTATTTTCTTATTAATTTTCTGTTTTGATGATCTGTCCATTGGTGTTAAAGTCTCTTACTACTATTGTATTACTGTCAATTTGTCCTTTTATGTCTGTTACAGTTTGTCTTATGTATTGAGGTGCTCTTATGTTTGGTGCATAGATATTTATAATTGCTATGTCTTCCTCTTGGATTGATCCCTTGATCATTATGTAGTGTCCTTCCTTATCTCTTGTAATCTTCTTTATTTTAAGGTCTTTTTTGTCTGATATGAGGATTGTTACTCCAGGTTTCCTTTACTTCCTATTTGCATGGAATATAGTTTTCCATCCTATCACTTTCTGTCTATATGTGTCTTTAGGTCTGAAGTGGGATTTCTTGCAGACAGTATATATAATGTTTTTGTATCCATTCAGCTAGTCTGTGTCTCTTGGTTGGAACATTTAATTCATTTACATTTAAAGTAATTATTGATATATATGTTCCTATTGCCATTTTCCTAATTGAGGTTGATTTTGTAGATTTTTTTACCTTCTCTCTTATTTCTTGACTATATAAAAGTCCCTTTAACATTTGTTGTGATCCACACAGTCAAAGGCTTTGGCATAGTCAATAAAGCAGAAATAGATGTTTTTCTGGAACTCTCTTGCTTTTTCGATTATCCAGTGGATGTTGGCAATTTGATCTCTGGCTCCTCTGCCTTTTCTAAAATCAGCTTGAACATCTGGAAGTTCACGGTTCATGTATTGCCGAAGCCTGGCTTGGAGAATTTTGAGCATTACTTTACTAGCATGTGAGATGAGTGCAATTGTGCCGTAGTTTGAGTATTCTGTGGCATTGCCTGTCTTTGGGATTGGAATGAAAACTGACCTTTTCCAGTCCTGTGGCCACTGCTGAGTTTTCCAAATTTGCTGTCATATTAAGTACAGCACTTTCACAGCATCATCTTTCAGGATTTGGAATAGCTCAACTGGAATTCCATCACCTCCACTAGCTTTGTTCGTAGTGATGCTTTCTAAGGCTCACTGGACTTCACATTCCAGGATGTCTGTCTCTAGGTGAGTGATCACACTATCATGATTTACTGTGTCGTGAAGATCTTTTCTGTACAGCTCTTCTGTGTATTCTTGCCACCTCTTCTTAATATCTTCTGCTTCTGTTAGGTCCATACCATTTCTGTCCTTTATCGAGCCCATCTTTGCATGAAATGTTCCCTTGGTATCTCTAATTTTCTTGAAGAGATCTCTAGTCTTTCCCATTCTGTTGTTTTCCTCTATTTCCTTGCATTGATCACTGAGGAAGGCTTTCTTATCTCTTCTTGCTATTCTTTGGAACTCTGCATTCAGATGCTTATATCTTTCCTTTTCTCCTTTGCTTTTCACTTCTGTTATTTTTGGGGGGCTCCAAAATCACTGCAGATGATGATTGCAACCATGAAATTAAAAGATGCTTACTCCTTGCAAGGAAAATTATGACCAAACTAGATAGCATATTAAAAAGCAGAGACATTACTTTGCTAACAAAGGTCTGTCTAGTCAAGGCTATGGTTTTTCCAGTGGTCATGTATGTATGTGAGAGTTGGACTGTGAAGAAAGCTGAGCGCCAAAGAACTGATGCTTTTGAACTATGGTGTTGGAGAAGACTGTTGAGAGTCCCTTGGACTGCGAGGAGATCCAACCAGCCCATCCTAAAGGAGATCAGTCCTTGGGTGTTCATTGGAAGGACTGATGATGAAGCTGAAATTCCAATACTTTGGCCACCTCATGCGAAGAGTTGACTCATTGGAAAAGACTGTGATGCTGGGAGGGATTGGGGGCAAGAGGAGAAGGGGACGACCGAGGATGAGATGGCTGGATGGCATCACCGACTCGATGGACATGAGTTTGGGCAAACTCTGGGAGTTGGTGATGGACAGGGAGGTGTCCCTGTCCTGGCGTGCTGTGATTCATGGGGTCGCAAAGAGTTGGACACGACTGAACGACTGAACTGAACATTTGTTGTAAAGCTGGTTTGGTGGTTCTGAATTCTCTAACTTTTGCTTGTCTGAAAAGCTTTTTTTTTTTCCATCAATTTTGAATGAGATCCTTGCTGGGTATACTAATCTGGGTTGTAGATTTTTCCCCTTTCATTACTTTATATATATATATATATATATATATGTGTGTGTGTGTGTGTGTGTGTGTGTGTGTCTTGCCATTCCCTTGTGGCCTGCAGAGTTTCTGCTGAAAGATCAGGTGTTAAATGTATGGGGTTTCCCTTGTATGTTACTTTTTGCTTCTCCCTTGCTGCTTTTAATATTCTTTCTTTGTGTTTAGTCTTTGTTAGTTTGATTAGTATGTGTTTCTTCTTGGGTATATCCTGTATGGGACTCTTTTTGCTTCTTGGACTTGATTGACTATTTCCTTTTCCTTGTTGGGGAAATCCTCAGTAGTGAAATAGTACTGGCTGGCTGGCCTCTTCTTTCTGTGGCAGAGCCTGGCAATTTGTAGAACATTCGGCTGAATAACTCAAAAGAGTTTTAAATGTCACAAAACTCAGTGATCACAGAAGGAAAAATTACACTTTTTTTCTCAAGAGATCATATTGAAAAACATAACTGAATCAATCTTTGTTTAGTATAACCAAGTTACCCACTGTTGAGAATTTTTTCCCATTTCCATCCTCTCAGCCTCAGGGTAGAAATCTCTTTTTCTCTCTCTCTTTTTTTTTTCCCTGCAAATTCAAAGTTTGTTTAAAACCTTTCCTGATACCTCTGGCTCTTAGTGATTTTTCTTGGGCTCCCATGAGAGTTATTGCTTATAACATTCTTTTGACACATAGTTTATATCCTATTGAAACATTGTTTATATTGTATTGAAGTTAGCTTTATATATTTATCAAGTTGTTTCAGCTTTGGAAACCCTGCCTCTCTAATAAGATTATAAACTCCTTAGAGAAATTAGCAAAATACACTCTAGCTCTAGTTTTTATTGCCCTTATCAATAAAAAATTCCTTCATACTGTTAAAAGAGATAGAAATCTCTGCATTTAGAAATTTTTACAATATCACGGTAGCTTCACTGTTACCTGTGTATGTCTATTTTTCTGATGTCAAAAGATGAACAGAGCTTGTAAGTTATTTGTTTAAAGTCAGATTGTACATTTTCTCCTAAGACCTGCAGTTGGTAATTATTCTATTATATCAGCATCCTGATGGCCTTCATCATATATTCAGCGTTCTCAGATGCTCCCAGCTGTCCTAATCCTCTAACCACTCCCAGATCATTCAATGTGGGGCTCTGGCTTCAGGGTCAAATCCATTATGCCTCTCTTCCCCAGTCACATCAGTGACCATCAGAAATTCAAGACTCTTGATTATCTAAAATCATTAACCCAACCTGCATATCTTGTAATCTAACCCTGCCCCTAATCACCCCTGCCTTCCCAAACCTATTATCTCTGAAATCAGCAATTCTCACATTATAGCATCATTTCCTACCATTGAAGTTCACTTACTCTTGTATTTCTAGTCCAAAAATTATTTTGTCTTACAGAAATATTCAATGTGTTTTCCCTCCTCTCCCATTTCTCCCTTATTTCTCTCCTTACCCAATCTACATTCTATGATCTAACACCTCCAAAGCATGTGAACACAATTCTAAGCATCTATAGATATTTGCAGAAGTAAAGGCATTCCAAGTTCAGGTTATTTGTTTAAACTACATGTTCCCCTGACACTCATACACTTTGAAAAATAACTCACTTGTTTTGAAATAGAACTATCTAGGATCAAACTATCTGAAACAGGGTCTCTACCATTAAACATGCAATCATATTGTAATAGCTACTGTCCTGAAACAAAACAAAATAAAACAAAAAATTACTTGACTCCATGCTTTCTCTAGGCTCAATAAATGTACTCACCTTTGCTATAAAACATCATGGAAGATTCATGTATTTTCACAGTCTCTAGTTTCTTATTTTTTTTTCTATGCCCTATTCTCAAGTTGATCATTATGCTTTCTGCCATAGTTGTCCATAGAAACCATATGCACAAGTCACCAATGGTCTTTTTCTCATAAGATCCAATGGTTAATTTCCATCTTCATTAGATAGGACTATCAATCACTTTGAACATATCTGATCAATTCTTCTTTAAAAAAAAATTCATTTATATTTTGAGATAGCTCACTCTCCTGGGAATCCTCCAACTTGTGTGAAAACTGAATCTCTTTCAACTTCTCTTTCTCTCCACCTGCAAATGTTGCTATGCCCTTGGGATCAGTCTTCAGCCCTTCCCTCCATCTGTCCTCAACCCAAGTACATGCTGTTGACAACCGTGTTTATACATCTTTCCTGACTTCACCTTTGATTTTTCAACTCATATAACTAATAGCCTATTGTGTAGCTCCTCTAGCATGAGTAATAGTCACAAAAAGCCAAACATGTCCAAAAGAGTCTTTTCTTTTTCTTCCCAAATCCATTCTTCTCTGTCTCTGTTTGGCCAGCTGCTTCAGCCAAAGAGTACCAGGAGTGACTCTCAAATCTCCTGTTCTTCATTGGTCATGTTTAATCCATCCTCAAGTCCTGCTCTCTCTACCATCAAAATATATACATCTTTCAGCTAGATCTCAGTCCTCATAGACCATCCTGAGCAAAGTCAGCACCATCTTCTCCCTGAACCACATGGAAAACCTTGTGAAACCAAAAGTCTTGTGAAATCCAGTGAACTGGATTCACTCCTTCCATCTTGTCTATCACTTTTTTTTTAATGTCTTGCTCAGACTTCTCTCTGGCTAACAACCAGCATGATATTTTTAAAACATGAGATAGACTGTGTTATCATTAAACTCTCCATTGACTTCAACACCCACTTACAACACAAACTCACCCTTTGGCAGAGTATATCTGAAATCTTATCATCTGGCCAGCCAGCCTCTGCTCTCTTCCACTTCATTATTCACTACTATACTATAAAGTATTTTCAGCTGCAGAAGCCTCCTTTTCTTCTCTTCCCAGGGGCTATTTTAATTACTGTTCTCTCTGGATGTGAAGCTCTTCCCTATCATCTTTCCACAACTGCCTCTTTACTTCAGAACTACTTTTTATAAAGTCTTTTTGACCACCTAGTTGAAGCTGTCCATCCTCATTCCTTCCCAGCTCTCAGTCAAATATCCATTTTTATCTGAGTAACATTTATCAATACATAAAAGTAATCAAGTAATTATGAATTTGCAGTTTCCCCTGCTAGAAGTATCTTGGGAGAAAGTTCATCACTTTATTCCCAGCTCTTAGGATAATGCTCTACAGATAATAGGTGCTCAGTTTTGTAATTGTCATTGCAATCTGTAGCTAAACATGGACGAAAATGCACATATATGACTTTCGGTTCTGGGAACTTTCTAAACTAATGTGTCCTTATAAGTGGAAAGAAGGAAGAAAGGACAGAGGTGGGGAGGAAGTGAAGGAGGGAAGGAAAGAGAAAGAGGGGAAATAATTGACTATCTTGGCTAATTTTCAGTATCCTCCTGTTCCTGACTCCAAGACAGCTCAGTTAGGAGAAAGTAATCCACAATCCTGAGTTGGTTTTCCTTTTCTCATTTGATCACATTGATGCTGCAGTATCAGTAATTTTCCATAAAAGACTAGGTTTTTATGAAGATTTCATATTTTTAAGTATTTGTCACTTTGGTTTACAGTTTGGATTTTCTCTGTGAATACTGAACTAAGTGATTTTAAATGGATCCCTGCAAGTTTAATTAATGATTACAAATAGGACTGAAATGCAGAAGCTCCCTCTAGTGGTTTGATTTGTAGGTATACAAAAGTAATAGTCCAGAATAGAGCTTCTCACAATGGACCGAGTGAAGAAAGGTTCTGCTTCTCCCCAGCCTCCTTTTCCTCCTCTCTCTCCTCTTCCTTCTTTCCTTTCAATTTTAAATGTAAAAGGAGTTTGGGTGGCAACTTTATTATAGTAGCTACAAAAAATCTGTATGGAGAAGTAACTTCTGGAAAATTAAAAAAGACATAGAGAATGCAACCACCCAACACCACACTTTCTGTGACTCCAAGTAAATACTTTTAAAAGGGCCTTGTTTTCTTTGTGCTAACTATAGAGTAAATATATCTCTAGCCTTTGCAAAGTGGAGACTTGTAGGTGTTTTCACACTTCTTCAACTTTAATGATATTTTATTTGCCTTTTCCTGGGAACTGGGCAGCTTGTACAAATGTAGAAATCTTATGGATAACATATTTAAGGGCAGTTCTTTGTAGAGCCTTGATAATATATAACTTGCTATAAATATTCCCTATTGCAATACTAGAATATGCTGCTGCTGCTAAGTCGCTTCAGTCATGTCCAACTCTGTGTAACCCCATAGATGGCAGCCCACCAGGCTCCCCTGTCCCCGGGATTCTCCAGGCAAGAACACTGGAGTGGGTTGCCATTTCCTTCTCCAATGCATGAAAGTGAAAAGTGAAAGTGAAGTCGCTCAGTCATGTCCGACTCTAGCGACCCCATGGACTGCAGCCCACCAGGCTCCTCTGTCCATGGGATTTTCCAGGCAAAAGTACTGGAGTGGGGTGCCATTGCCTTCTGGTATCTTAAAAGTGATAGGATAGTTATAACGTTTATATCTTTTCCATAGCTGGCTTCTAGAATTATTTGTACCTTGAACTTCTAAGTAAAATGTGTATTATTCAGGTGATGTTGTTTCCATAGTTTTAAGGTGTGATGATCCATAATCATGTGTTTTTTTTTATTTCCATTAATACAAATTTAGCAAAAGCTCTTATAATAATATGCTATCACCATGCAGTAATTATAATCATCATGAAGTTAGTTTTTTTCACCAAATGTAACTTTGGCTGGGAAAATATCCAGCTAACAAATGGAAATTTTAAGGAAAGTACAATGTGTTTTATAATTCAGGTTCAACTTCTCTGAAATTTACTTTTGATTGGAAAAGACCCTGATGCTGGGAAGGATTGGGGGCAGGAAGAAAAGGGGACAACAGAGGATGAGATGGCTGGATGGCATCACTGACTCAATGGACATAAGTTTGGGTAAACTCCAGGAGTTGGTGATGGACAGGGAGGCCTGGTGTGCTGCAGTTCATCGGGTCACAAAGAGTCGGACACGACTGAGTGACTGAACTGAACTGAACTGATATTATTAATATTGTTTAATGTTGTTTAAAGATTTATTAATATTCATCCAGAATAATTTTATACTTTCATTTAAGTAAGTATTGCATTATTTTGAAAAATATAACAAAATCATGTTTTGGATAGAGCTATCTGATTTAAAGGTTGAATTCATAAATTATACTGTGATGTATGGGAATACTATGATATGTATCTATAAAATGAGAAGATGTATACACCTCTTCAGGCAAAATACAATGAAATAGGAAGGAAATTAATATATTTGATAATTTAAAGAAAAATTAAACAGACATTCTTATTGTTTTAGGCTTCCCTGGTAGCTCAGATGATAAAGGATCTACTTGCAATGTATGAGATCTGGGTTTGATCCCTGGGTTGGGAATATACCTTGTAGAAGGGAATAGCTAGCCTCTCCAGTATTCCTGCCTGGAGAACTCCATGGGCAGAGGAGCCTGGCAGACTACAGTCTATTGGGTCACAACGAGTCAAACATGACTGAGCATCTAATATGTATTATGTTTTAACCTCTACATATCTGCTTTCTCTTTTTATTAATTGCATGTAATTGCATTCATTTAATTTCATGTATCCCAAAGAAAGGCAATGCCAGAGAATGTTCAAACTACCGCACAATTGCACTCATCTCACACAATAGCAAAGTAATGCTCAAAATTCTCCAAGCCAAGCTTCAACAGTACGTGAACCGAGAACTTCCAGATGTTCAAGCTGGATTTAGAAAAGGCAGAGGAACCAGAGATCAAATTGCCATTATCCATTGGATCATGGAAAAAGCAAGAGAGTTCCAGAAAAACATTCACTTCTGCTTTATAGACTACACGAAAGCCTTTGACTGTGTGGATCACAACAAACTGTGGAAAATTCTTCAAGATATGGAAATACCAGACCGCCTTACCTGCCTCCTGAGAAATATGTATGCAAGTCAAGAAGCAACAGTTAGAATTGGACCTGGAACAATGGACTGGTTCCAAATTGGGAAAGGAGTACATCAAAGCTGTATACTGTCACTCTGTTTATTTAATGTATATGCAAATGCAAAGTGCATCATGCGAAACACTGGACTGGATGAATCACAAGCTGGAATCAAGACTGCCAGGAGAAATATCAGTAACCTCAGATATGCAGATGACACCACCCTTATGGCAGAAAATGAAGAGGTACTAAAGAGCCTCTTGATGAAAGTGAAACAGGATAGTGAAAAAGCTGGCTTAAGACTCGGCATTTAAAAAATGAAAATCATGGCATCAGCCCCATCACTTCATGGCCAATACATGGGGAAACAATGGAAACAGTGTCAGACTTTATTTTTGGGGGCTCCAAAATCACTGCAGATGGTGACACTGCAGCCATGAAATTAAAAGACTCTTCCTCCTTGAAATAAAAGCTATGACCAACCTAGACAGCGTATTAAAAAACAGAGACATTATTTTGCCAACAAAGGTCCGTCTGGTCAAAGCTATGGTTTTTCCAGTAGTCATGTATGGATGTGAGAGTTGGACCATAAACAAAGCTGAGTGCTGAAGAATTGATGCTTTTGAACTGTAATGTTGGAGAAGACTCTTGAGAGTCCCTTGGACAGAAGGAGATCAAACCAGTCAATCCTAAAGGAAATCAATCCTGAATATTCATTAGAAGGGCTCATGCTGAAGCTGAAGCTCCAATACTTTGGCTACCTGATGTGAAGAATTGACTCATTAGAAAAACTCTGATGCTGGGGAGGAGGTGAAGGGGCTGACAAAGCATGAGATGGTTGGGTGGCATCACCGACTCAATGGATATAAGTCTGAGTAAACTCCGGGAATTGGTGATAGACAGGGAGGCCTGGCATGCTGCATTCCATGGGGTTGCAAATAGTTAGATACAACTGAACTGAACTGAACTGAATTACATGTATCAAAGCAGAATTAAACTGCAATAAAATATTTATGATATTAACAGCAGTTAATAAAATCATGAAAAGATATGTTATTTAGTGAATTTGTCTTTGTATTAGTCTGGGTCCTCCAGAGAAACAGAACTTATGTATAAGATGAATATGCTAGGAAGGTACTTATTATGAGGAACTGATTGGCTCCTATGATACTGGAAGCTGAGAAGTTCCACAGTTTACTTTCTGCAAGCTGGAGACTCAAAACGCTGGTGGTATGATTCAGTCTGAATCCAAAGGCCTGAGAATGAGGGGAACCCACAGTGTGAATCACAGTCTGAGAGCCAGAGGAGATGAGATCACTTGTCCCAATTCCAGCAGTGAGGCTGGGGTGTGCTGGGGTAGGGGAGAGTTCCTCCTTCCTTTTCTATTCAGACCCTCAGGAATTGGATGATGCCTTTCCTTGTTAAGGGAATGCAATCTACTTTACTGAGTCCACTGATTCAAATGCTGATCTGATATGTAAATACCTTCAGGGTCATACCCAGAAACAATGTTGACATATAAAATTAACCATCACAGGCATTCAACATGCAGTTATAAGATCATCCATGATTAACACCAGTGTTGGTCAATTGCCTCCCAGGTGAAAAGCACTGAAGAAAGTGACATTAAATGCTTGGTAACTTACAAAAAGTATTTACAATACCAAAAGTTATAAGTATTTACTAAAATACTTTCATATGTTGTTTTAAAAATAAATGTGGATTAGAAAGGTTTTGATGTGAAATGTGGGTTTCAGGAGCAACTACAGATCAATAGCAACAGAAAAGCTTTTTTATATTGCAAACAAATGTAACTTTTTAAGAAAATATGAGGATTCAGGATTCATAAATCTGAGAACATATACTATATGTCAAATGTGACAGCTATAAGGAAATCTGCTTTTCTAACTGTTGACCAGGTATTTGATCAGACCAGGTTATTTCATTGTGATAGTTTGTAGATCAGGAAGTTACTATTCTTTTTACGACATTATCTGGACTTCTGTAGAAGAGAGGAAAATCTTACATTACTGTCTCATAAAATTGGAATTTAGGGGTTGTGTATCATAGGAAGACTTCTTTTCATAAATCAGTTATTCTGGTTTTCCTCTTAAACCTGGGTGAGAAATCAAGTTGTCTAATATCCTTGTAGTTCCTCCTTTTCCCCACCTCTATTCATTTCTAGGAATCTTAAAGGGAAGTAACTTTATGTTTCCTCTCACCCACTTCCACATACATAGGAAAAATGGGATCCTCTTATCTATTCATATATCTAGGTTATTTTCAAAACAAATTATTTTACTTCTGTAGGATGGTTAAGAACTAGATTTTACATAATGTGACTCCTGCACAATAAGTATAAAGATAAATAGTAAGCTCGCTAATGACAAAGAAGAAGCCATTGATTCTATAATCAACACTCTTCCACTAACTTGATTCAGTCTTAGCAAGTTATTGTCCTGCTTTGAGCTTCAATTTTCTCATCTGCTGGTTAAGGTTCAGTTCAGTCGCTCAGTCGTGTCCGACTCTTCGTGACTCCATGAATCTCAGCACACCAGGCCTCCCTGTCCATCACCATCTCCTGGAGTTCACTCAGACTCACGTCCATTGAGTCAGTGATGCCATCCAGCCATCTCATCCTCTGTCGTCCCCTTCTCCTCCTGCCCTCAATCGCTCCCAGCATCAGAGTCTTTTCCAATGAGTCAACTCTTTGCATGAGGTGGCCAAAGTACTGGAGTTTTAGCTTTAGCATCATTCCTTCCAAAGAACACTCAGGACTGATCTCCTTCAGAATGGACTGGTTGGATCTCCTTGCAGTCCAAGGGACTCTCAAAAGTCTTCTCCAACACCTCAGTTCAAAAGTTTCAATTCTTTGGTGCTCAGCTTTCTTCACAGTCCAACTCTCACATCCATACATGACTACTGGAAAAACCATAGCCTTGACTAGACCTTTTAGAACTAACACCCAAAAAAGATGTCCTTTTCATTATAGGGGACTGGAATGCAAAAATAGGAAGTCAAGAAACACCTAGACTAACAGGCAAATTTGGCCTTGGAATACGGAATAAAGCAGGTCAAAGGCTAGTAGAGTTTTGCCAAGAGAACACACTGGTCATAGCAAACACCCTCTTCCAACAACACAAGAGAAGACTCTACACATGGACATCACCAGATGGTCAACATCAAATCAGATTGATTATATTCTTTGCAGTAAAAGATGGAGAAGCTCTATACAGTCAGCAAAAACAAGACTGGGGGCTGACTGTGGCTCAGATCATGAACTCCTTATTGCCAAATTCAGACTTAAACTGAAGAAAGTAGGGAAAACCACTAGACCATTCAGATATGACCTAAATCAAATCCCTTATGATTATACAGTGGAAGTGAGAAATAGATTTAAGGGACTAGATCTGATAGATAGAGTGCCTGATGAACTATGGATGGAGGTTCATGACATTGTACAGGAGACAGGGATCAAGACCATCGCCATGGAAAAGAAATGCAAAAAAGCAAAATGGCTGTCTGGGGAGGCCTTACAGATAGCTGTGAAAAGAAGAGAAGTGAAAAGCAAAGGGGAAAAGGAAAGATATAAGCATCTGAATGCAGAGTTCCAAAAAATAGCAAGGAGAGATAAGAAAGCCTTGTCCTCAGCAATCAATGCAAAGAAATAGAGGAGAACAACAGAATGGGAAAGACTAGAGATCTCTTCAAGAAAATTAGAGATACCAAGGGAACATTTCATGCAAAGATGGGCTCGATAAAGGACAGAAATTGTATGGACCTTAAAAAGCAGAAGATATTAAGAAGAGGTGACAAGAATACACAGAAGAACTGTACAAAAAAGATCTTCACGACCCAGATAATCACGATGATGTGATCACTGACCTAGAGCCAGACATCCTGGAATGTGAAGTCAAGTGGGCCTTAGAAAGCATCACTACGAACAAAGCTAGTGGAGGTGATGGAATTCCAGTGGAGCTATTCCAAATCCTGAAAGATGATGCTGTGAAAGTGCTGCACTCAATATGCCAGCAAATTTGGAAAACTCAGCAGTGGCCACAGGACTGGAAAAGGTCAGTTTTCATTCCAATCCCAAAGAAAGGCAATGCCAAAGAATGCTCAAACTACTGCACAACTGCACTCATCTCACATGATAGTAAAGTAATGCTCAAAATTCTCCAAGCCAGGCTTCAGCAATACGTGAACCATGAACTCCCAGATGTTCAAGTTGGTTTTAGAAAAGGCAGAGGAACCAGAGATCAAATTGCCAACATCCAATGGATCACTGAAAAAGCAAGAGAGTTCCAGAAAAACATCTATTTCTGCTTTATTGACTATGCCAAAGCCTTTGACTGTGTGGATCACAATAAACTGTGGAGAATTCTGAAAGAGATGGGAATACCAGACCACCTGACCTGCCTCTTGAGAAACCTATATGCAGGTGAGGAAGCAACAGTTAGAACTGGACATGGAACAACAGACTGTTTCCAAATAGGAAAAGGAGTCCCTCAAGGCTGTATACTGTCACCCTGCTTATTTAATTTATATGCAGAGTACATCATGAGAATTGCTTTGCTGGGAGAAGCACAAGCTGGAATCAAGATTGCCAGGAGAAATATCAGTAACCTCAGATATGCATATGGCACCACCCTTATGGCAGAAAGTGAAGAGAACTAAAAAGCCTCTTAATGAAAGTGAAAGAGGAGAGTGAAAAAGTAGGCTTAAAGCTCAACATTCAGAAAACGAAGATCATGGCATCTGGTCCCATCACTTCATGGGAAATAGATGGCTAAACAGTGGAAACAGTGTCTGACTTTATTTTTAGGGGCCCCAAAATCACTGCAGATGGTTAAGGTTAGATATCTTCTATGGGCTTCCCAGCTCTATTAGCCTAAATTCCTTGTTCTTCAGTTCCTCCCTCCCTCCTGTTCTTCCTTCCTTGCTTTCTCCTTTCACCTCCTTCCTTCCTTCTCCCCAACTTTTAGCCCTTCCTTCTCCTCTTCTTCCTTTCCAGTTCCTCTTTTTTCTCTTCTCTTTTTTTGTTGGGGATGGGCAGGTAGCTATTATCTGAGTTCTTTTTCTCCTCCCTTTGAAAGTTTTTCTTTCTGACCATCTTTATATTCTATATACATTTTATAATTTTGTCAGTTTTCATGGCTTTATTGGCTCTATGCAGAGAATTCTAATCATTAACTTTCTCTTTTTCTCTAGTATACTATTTAGAACCACCTTTTAGAATTATCCCAAATCAAACTTCTAAATTAGAATTCACTTCCTGCTCTAAGGAACAATTAACTTGTTCTACCATCTAGTTTCCACATATTGGTTATTGGATCTTCAATTACCCTTGTTGCCAGATTCAAAGTGGCTAGCAGCTTTATTTCTCCTTCTTTTAAAAAATCTCTTATAGTGAATCAACCAGTAGCCAAATCCCATTAAATCTTCTCAAAAAAGAGTTTTCCCTTTCTCCTCTTCTCAGATTTCATGGGCTCCTATTAAGTTGATTCTAATATTTTCTTGTCTTACCTATGGGAAAGATCTTCTTGTCTGCCAAATCTTTCTAAGATGATGCTCTGATAATGCTGTCCCTTTGCTTGCTAATTGTGAATTCATTATGATAGTCAGCAAAATGAAATCCAAACTTAATGAAATTTGCATGAAGTCCCCCTCTAAAATCCTTGTGATCTGGAAAAAAATATTTTCTCAGTTTTTCCTCATTGGAATAAAGCAAAAACCATGGATTTCATTCCTGTCTTGAAAAGTTAGCTTCATCCTGATTTGTGGTAGCAGATTTTACCCTAAACACCAGCCACTACTTTGGCAAACTATTTCTGAGAATCATAGGGAACTGGGAAAGGAAAAATTAATAAATTCACATTTGTTGTTAAAACTGGAAAATATTGCCTATAGTACGTTTCCTTCAAATAGTTTAAAAGTAGCTTTTAACTTAATAGAGCGCAACGCACAACACATTTGACCCAAATCCACCCTGTTTCTCATTTTTATCTATTATTATTATTGTTGTTGCTGTTTTCAAGCATGCTTGCAGAGTTACACGTTATGTAATTTCTTTTAGTCAGTTCTCATTTAACACCAACCATCCTAGATATAGCCTGAAGAAAAATATTTGGTCACCTGTTGGCTACCCAGTGATGCAGAATCCACCTTTGCATCACCCTCTGAAACAGATTACTTAATAAATACTCAGAGTATCTTCATGTTCATTGCTTTTCAATTTAAAGTATGCTAAACATTTTTGCTTTTAATTTTATTATTAGTAAAAAACATTTTTAAAGATCATTGCAGAATGAATGGAGGCTCTCCTGATGGAAGTCAAATGAAAATGAACAATTTGTTTCTTACAAAGCTTTTTGAGTTTATTAGTTAAAAGCTTTGATGTCGAGGGTGGGATGATTTAGGAGAATGGCATTGAAACATGTATGTTATCATATGTGAAAGGACCGCCAGTCCAGGTTCGATGCATGAGACAGGGTGCTGGGGGCTGGTGCACTGGGATGACCCAGAATGATGGGATGGGGAGGGAGGTGGGGGGGGGTTCAGGATGGGGGACACATGTACACCCGTGGCGAATCCATGTCAATGTATGGCAAAGCCACTACAATGTTGTAAAGCAATTAGCCTCCAATTAAAATAAATAAATGTATATTTTTAAAAATCAGTAAAAAAAAAAAAAGCTTTGATGATTTGAATAAGACAGTGAACAGAGGGAGGCTGTAAAGAGACATTTACCCTTTGGTATGTAATGCCATGATTACAGTGAGAATGAAGGAAGTCAGCTAAGTGACAAGGAGTTGTTGAAGCGAATACTTGAGCAGAGTGGGAGAAGTGATAAGGGGTAGAAGCAACTAAAATGGTCATTTTAAGGTGAGATGGGAAATGAAAATCTGTGGGAAACCAGAGATGAAACTCAAAGTAGGAGTATATAAGCATTAGGAGCAGAAACATTTTTTTTTCCAAGACAGTTCAGATTGATTGCAGAGGAGAACGGTAGAGACCAGTGGGGAAAATGAGGAAATTGCAGTATAAGTCAAAATTGAAAAATTGTCAAAGTAAGTGTGAACAGTTTTTTTTCAAAAGCAAGAAGGTGCTAGTATTAAAATGGTCTACCCCAGTCGGCTTACTCAGGGGAGCTAAGGTGACACGTTAATGTGCTAGTAACAGATGGTTTTCCATTCCCTTTCAGTAAAGTGTGGAGTGGAACTCCCTGATAGCAAGTCAACACATATAAGGGCTCTGAAATGTATTTATATGTATTGGAATCTGCTTTATACACTTGTGTCTTTGAAGTGTTGTGTTAGTTGCTCAGTCGTGTCCAACTCTTTGCAACCCCCATGGACTGTAGCCACTGGGCTCCTCTGTTCATGGGATTTTCCAGACAAGAATACTGGGATGGGTTGCCATTTCCTTCTCCAGGGGATCTTCCCAACCCAGGGACTGAACCCACGTCTCTTGTGTCTGCATTGCAGGCAGATTCTTTACCTGCTGAGCCATTGGGAAAGATTTGGATGCAATTAAAACTGACTTACAGGTCTATGACTTGTATATTTTCTTTTATACTTGTAAAAAATTGCAAAGATGGCAGTACTCTTGCCTGGAAAATCCCATGGACGGAGGAGCCTGGTGAGCTGCAGTCCATGGGGTCACTAGGAGTTGGACACGACTGAGCAACTTCCCTTTCACTTTTCACTTTCATGCATTGGAGGAGGAAATGGCAACCCACTCCAGAATTCTTGCCTGGAGAATCCCAGGGATGGGGGAGCCTGGTGGGCTGCCATCTATGGGGTTGCACAGAGTCGGACACGACTGAAGTGACTTAGCAGCAGCAGCAGCAATGGGAATAAAAATCTTCTGAGGCTGATGGTTTCTTGTCTCCATCTGCCTTCCTAGGAAATATGTTCAGTAGAGTTATGCCCTGGGGTCCAACATGAAAGGGACAGGGCAAGATAAGATTTTCCTTAACTGATAACTGTAAAATGGTATAATTTTCTTAAGTTTAAAGAATGAGAAAACTGTGATTTGTAGAAGTTTCATATCTTGTCTAGAGCTCTGTGGCTTATCATATGGGATCATGATTGCAATCTGTTTCCCTTTCACTCTTTTCTTTTATGTCAAAATCTCTGTTGTGTCACCAAATGATGTTACTCTTGACATTTCCACCATCAACTTATACTGTCTTCCCTCGGTTTTTGTTACTAGGAGTTGTTGACAGTGAAGATACTTTCTGCCTTTAAAAATGGATATTTTACACCTTGTTAATATATTTACACTCCACTATCACTGTTTTTCAGCTTCAGTGATGGAAAATTCACTCTGAGCTTTTTAATACCTTGACCTTACATATCCTTAACTTCTCGCTTTCAGTAATTTATTAAGTACTGTTGAATTTTTTCAAAATAAACCTTATTTCTTTTATTGGGGTATAGTTGCTTTACAATGTTTTGTTAGTTTCTGCTGTACAATGAGGTGAATCATTATTTGTACACCCTATATATAGAATATTCTATATCCCCTTCTTCTTTGATCTCCCTCCCCACCCCACCCCGCCACATCCTACCCCTCTAGGTGACCACATAGCACTTAGCTGAGATCCCTGTGCTATATAGCAGTTCCCACTAGCTATCTATTTTACACTTGGTAGTGTATATATGTCAATCCTAATCTCCCAATTTATTCTCTCCTTCCCAGCCCCTTGCCATGTCCACCCATCCATTCTTTTACATCTGTGTCTCTATTCCTGCCCTGTAATTAGGTTTATCTGTACAATTTTTTTTCTATTTTTTTAGAGCAATTTTAGTCTTACATCAAAACTGAATACAAGGTAAAAAGATATCCCATGTAGCCCCTGCCCCCACATATGCAGAACCTCTCCCATTGTTAGAATCCTCTACCAGAGTGATAAATTTGCTACAATTGATGAACCTACATCGACATATCACTGTCTCCCCAAATCTATAGTTTTGAGTTCACTCTTGGTGTTCTACATTTTATGGGTTTGGACAAATACTCAGTGACATATGGGCTTCCTTGGTGGCTCAGATGGTAAAGAATTTGCCTGCAATGTAGGAGACCTGAGTTTGATTCCTGGGTTTGGGAGATCCCCTGGAGGAGGGCATGGCAACCCATTCCAGTATTCTTGCCTGGAGAGTCCCCATGGACAGAGGAGCCTGGCGGGCTACAGTCCATGGGGTCTCAAAGAGTCAGACACGACTGAACTACTAAGCACACACACGTAGTGGCATGTATCTCCCATTACGGTACCATACAGAGTAATTTTCACTGCCTTATAAATCCTCTGTGTTTCTCCATTCACCACCTGACCCCTGCCCCCTGGCCCCTGCTGATTCCCACTTCTGGAAACCACTGATCTTTTTACTGACTCCATAGTTTTGCCTTTTCCAGAATGCCATATAATTGGAATCATACAGTATATAGCATTTTCAATATAATTTCTTTCACTCAGTGATGGGCATTTAAGTTTTCTCTATGTCTTCACAGTTTGATAGCTCATTTCTTTTTCGCACTGGATAATGTTCTGCTGTCTGAATGGACCACAGTTTATTTATCCATTTGCCTACAGAAGGGCAACTTGGTTGCTTCCAAATTTTGGCAATCTCAATAAAGCTGCTATAAACATCTGTGTGTGGGTTTTTGTGTGGATATAAGTTTTTAATGTAAATTCCAAGGAATGTGATTACTGGATCATATGATAAAAGTGTAAGAAGCTGCCAAATTATTTTCCAAACTGGACTATACCCTTCTGCTTCCTCAACAGCAAAGAATGAGAGTTTCTGTTGCTCCACATCCCCGCTATCATTTGGTATTGTCAGTGTTCTGGATTTAAACCTGTTGATTTTTCTTCTCTTCTGTCTGTATATGATTCATGAATCCTTCTTGTTATGGATACTGTCATTACTGTCATTCAGAATAAAATTATCTTTCCTTCGAACTTTCAGTTCAGTTCAGTTGCTCAGTCGTGTCTAACTCTTTGCAACCCCATGGATTGCAGCATGCCAGGCTTCCCTGTCCATCACTAATTCCCGGAGCTTACTCAAACTCATGTACATCAGGTTGGTCATCTCATCCTCTGTCGTCCCCTTCTTCTCCTGCCTTCGATCTTTTCCAGCATTGGGGTCTTTTCCAATGAGTCAGTTCTTCCCATCAGGTGGTCAGAGTATTGGAGTTTCAGCTTCAGCATCAGTCCTTCTGATGAATATTCAGGACTGATTTCCTTTAGGATGGAACTTTAGGAGCCTTCAAACTTTAGAATCTATTAACAGGTCACTCGCCTTTAATAGGTCTCTCTCTCTAGTCCAACTGTCAGATTCATTGCTAAGTATCAGCTCTAGCATTTTACTTTTCCATTCAATAGCTATCAGAGGTTTTGTTTAATAAATGAAACTTAGGTTGTCATTTTAAACCTCCAAGATATGACTCCAACCTACCCTTCAAACTTAATTTCCTTTTACTACAATCCTTCATATTTTCTCCTTTGCAGGCAAACCAAATTTTTATCCATTTTTGATGTCAGCCTGATGTTTCCTTGCACTTATCTCTATCAAGATTTTCCTTGCACCTTCCACCATTTTTCTTTGTTCAGAAACATTCTATATCTAATTATTATATATCTCCAAGCTACAATCTGTCCCTCCTGTCTACTTCTTATATCTGTTGCTTCTTTTCAGCACTTCTGCTGCTGACCTTGAGTCCCAGCCTTTCTCTAGTGTTCTACGGGAGGACCTAGGTCTCCATACCTGCAAACTGCTGTTATAAAGATTTTTCTTGTGTAGATCATTAAGCTACATTTTCCTACCTTTGAAACTTTGCCTGATTTCCATTTGCTAAAGTAAAATTTTTAGCTTGATATCCAAGACATATTATGGCATCTTGAAGAACTGATATATAATTGATGTATAACTTTATATTATTTTCAGGTATACAACATATGACTTGATAATAGTATATATTATGAAATGATTACCACAATAAGTCTGATTAACATCCATCACCACATATATGGCATTTTTATGTCTTCCCTCATTTCTAAGGTCTTACCTTACATTTTTGTGTCTTATCTCATCTTTTAGGTGTCACCTTTGTTCTCTGAAACATGTTGTTATACACCTCTTTGCTTTTCTACTCTCTTCTGGAGCTTTCCCACTTTGTCCACCTGACCAACTTCTAGTTTTATCTTTTAGTCTGTTATTAAGACATCACCTACTGAATCTCTTCCCTAAACACCCCAGAATTATTCTGTTCATTTTCTACATGTTACAGTTTTATTTCATTTTCTTTTTTATTGAAGTATAATTGACTTCCAATGCCATATTAGTTTCAGGTGTACAATATAGTGTTTTCAATATTTTTATAGACTACACACCATGCAAAGTTAATATTATTGACTATATTTCCTGTGCTCTACATCACAGCCTTTGACCTGATATGCAGTCACAGTCATGTAGGAACAGATAGTTTGTACTCAGAATCCCTTTCATCTAATCTGCCCATCACCCCCAACTGCCTCCCCTGTGGCAACCACCAGTTTGTTCTCTATATCTCAGTCTGTTCCTATTTTGTTATATTTGTTTGTTTTGTTTTTATATGTCAGTATAAGTGAAAGAGTAGTATTTATCTCTTTCTATACCCTCCAGATCCATTCATGTTGTTGCAAATGGCAAGATTTCATTCTTTTTAAAAATGGCTAGGTAATAGTCCATTGTATATACAGTTGTTGTACACCTAGTTCTTGGACAACATAGGTTTTAACGTATATGTGGATTTTATCCATGCATGTGAGGGCTTTTTTTTTTTCTTTTGATAAACATGTACTTCAGCACCACCATATCCACAGTTGGTTGAATCCATGAATGTGGATACACAGAGTGGACTTTAAAGTTACATGTGGATTTTTGACTGTGTGGTTTGGTGCCCCTAACACCCATATTTTTGAAGGGTCACCTCTATATATTGTATCTTCTTTATCCTTTCATCTATTGATGGATACTTATTTAGGTTGCTTTCATGTCTTGGCTATTGTAAATATTTGAGTATTTAATTATTTTAGTGCTTCTAATTCATGAACACAGAATAGTTTTCATTTATTTGTGTTGTCTTCAATTTCTTTCATCAGAGTCTTGTAGTTTTCAGAATACAAGTCGTTCATCATTTTGGTTAAATTTATTCCTAGGTGTTTTATTCTTTTTGATGTCATTGCAAATGGGATTATTTTCTTGATTTCTCTTTCTGATAGTTCAGTATAAATGTATAGAAATGCAACAAATTTCTGTATATTTATTTTGTATCATGTGACATTACTGAATTCATTTATTTTGATAGCTTTTAGGTAGAGTCTTTAGAGTTTGCTATGTATAATATCATGTTGTCTGCAAATAGTGAGAGTTTTACTCTCTTCCAATTTGATGACTTTTTATTTATTCATTTTTGTTGTTGTTGTCTGATTGCTGTCACTAGGACTTCCAAAAAGCTTTCAGATTTTCACTGGTGAGTATGATGTTAGCTGTGTGTTTATCATAAATGGCTTTTATTTTGTTGGGGTATGTTTCCTCTATAGATGGTAAAGAATCTGCCTGCAATGTGGGAGGCCCAGGTTTGATCCCTGAGTCAGGGAGATACCCTAGAGAAGGGAATGGCAACCTGCTCCAGTATTTTTACCTGGAGAATTCCATGGCCAAAGGAACCTGTTGGGCTATAGCCCATGGGGTTGCAGAGTTGGACACATCAGAGACTGACTGACTATGCCTAACTAAATGTTTCCTCTATACCAACATTATTGAGTTTTTGTCACGAATGGATGTTGAATTTTGTCAAATGATTTTTCTGTATCTATTGAGATGATCATGTGATTTTTATCCTTCCTTTGTTAATCTGGTGTATCACGTTAATTGATTTGTGGATACTGAATCATCCTGTATCTGTGCTATGCTTAGTCATTTAGTCATGTCTGACTCTTTGTGCGGAGAAGGCGATGGCACCCCACTCCAGTACTCTTGCCTGGAAAATCCCATGGACGGAGGAGCCTGGTAGGCTGCAGTCCAGGGGGTCACTAAGAGTCAGACATGACTGAGCGACTTCACTTTCACTTTTCACTTTCATGCATTGGAGAAGGAAATGGCAACCCACTCCAGTGTTCTTGCCTGGAGAATCCCAGGAACGGCAGAGCCTGGTGGGCTGCCGTCTATGGGGTCACACAGAGTCGGACACGACTGAAGTGACTTGGCAGCAGCAGCAGCAGACTCTTTGTGACCCCATGGGCTGTAGCCTGCCAGGCTCCTCTATCCATGGGATTCTCCAGGCAAGAATACTGGAGTGGGTAGCCATTCCCTTCTCCAGGGCATCTTCCCAACCCAGGGATGGAACCCAGGTCTCCTACATTGCAGGCGGATTCTTTATCATCTGAGTCACCAGGGGAGCCCTGCATCCTTTCAGTAAATCTCACTTGATCATGACCTATGATCTTATTGTAGTGTTGAATGAAGTCTGTTAATATTTTTTGAGGATTTTTGCCTCTGTGTTTATCAGGGATATTGGCCTGTTAATTTTCTTTTATTTGTAATGTCTCTGTCTGGTTTTGATATCAGGATATTGCTGGTCTTGTAGAATGATATTGAATGTGTTCCATTATCTTCAGTTTTTCAGAATAATTTGAGAAGAATGGGTATTAGCTTTTCTTTAAATGTTTTGTAGAATTCCCCTATGAAGCTATCTGTTCTGAACTTTGGTGGAAAGTTTTTAATTGCTGATTTAATTTAGTTACTATTAATGGTTCTGTACAGATTTTTTGTTTCTTCCTGATTCAGTCTTGGAAGATTATATGTATCTAGGAATTTATCCATTTCTTGTACATGGTCCAAATTTTGGCTTATAATTGTAGTATTATCTTATGATTGTATGTATTTCTATGATATCAGTGGTACTTTCTTCATTTCTAGTTTTATTTATTTGGGCCATCTCCTTTTTTTATGAGTCTGGCTAAGGGTTTATCAATTTTATACAGATTTTTTAAAAAGCCAGCTCTTAGTTTCATTGATCTTTTCTTTTTGTTCTCTACCTCATTTATTTCTACTCTGATCTTTATTATTTCCTTCCTTCTATTAACTTTAGACTTTGTTTTTTCTTCTTTTTGTAGTTCTTTTGAGTGTCATGTTAGATTGCTTATTTGAGATTTCCCTTATTTCCTGAGATAGGCCTGACACACTATCCTGTCTCACTATCCTGTCTCACTATAGTCCTAATCCCTCTTAGGACTGCTTTTGCCACATCCTATAGACTTTGGAAAGTTGAGTCTTCGTTTTGATTAGTCTCAAGAAATTTTTAGATTTCTCTATTGACCTTTTTATTTTTTGTTGTTAGTAGCATATTATTGGAGAAGGCAGTGGCACCCTACTCCAGTACTCTTGCCTACATAATCCCAGGGACGAGGGAGCCTGGTGGGCTGCTGTCTATGGGGTCACACAGAATCGGCCATGACTGAAGTGACTTAGCAGCAGCAGCAGCAGCATATTATTCAGTCTCCATGTGTTTGTGTTTTTTCAATTCTTTTTTTTCCTGTAATTGTTTTCTTGTTTCATATCTTTGTGGTCAGAGAAGATGCTTGATATGATTTCAATTTTCTCTAATTTATTGAGATTTATTTTGTGACCAAGCATGTGATATATCCTGGGGAGTATTCCATGTGACCTTGAAAAGAATATGTATTCTGCTGTTTGGGGGTGGAATGTTCTATGGATATCTATTAAGTACATTTAGTCTAATCTGTCATTTAAGGCCAATTTTTGCCTACTGATTTTCTGTCCAGGTGGTATGTTGCTGGGAGCCGGCACTGGAGTCCCCACCCATAACAAAGTTATGTGGGAGAGTTCTGGTGGGCAAGGCGAGCCAGAACTCGAGGGGTGCCCCTCTGGGCCTGCCTGAGCATCTACCCCAAAACCAGAGTCTGTCTGTTTTACTGCTTCATGACTTTCACCAGCTCCTCTGACAGTCACGGGGACGGCTATCCCCGACGACCTTTCCTCTGAAGGAAATCAACTTAGAGCTCTGGCTAATTAGCCTCTTGGGCATAATAGGAGTGTTTACATCCAAACCCCTCAGATGGCTCTCTAACTTGCCTGACAGGTTTACCCGGACTCCTATAGCTACACATACGATTGTTTACAGTCTCCCAACTGCGAGAGGCACAGGAAGCTTAAGATATTCACATAGTATAGAGCCTCTCGGAGAGTTAGAAATTGTCAGAATAGAACTAGTAGAAGATTTCATTGTTGAGCCAATGCTTGCTGCCAAGTTTCCACATCCCCTGTATTGTATCCTTTGAAGTGTATTAATTAATATAGTTGGTATGTAAAAAAAATAAGTAGTGGCCTTGGTGTTAACAACTTTAGACCCTTAAGGTAATAAATTCTTTCCTTTGGTGTAAACCCACTGCACCTTTGTCCTACAGGAATGCAACTTTATCTAACACCGGAGGATGGCGCCAAACTTTAAAATAATTACTCTTAGAGAAAATAAGTCTTATGGTTGACAAACCTTTGTCAGAGTCATAAAATGTTAACAGGCCTTCTGGCCAGAATATGATGTAAATTACCTAAACCATTTGTATACGATAAATTTGCAGAAATGAAAGACTGGTCTCAATAAGGATCAAAGACTGCTGACTTTGCATGATTTCACACCCCCTATTATCCTCTATGTGCAACTTAGGGTATAAAAGCCCCTGTTGAAAATAAAGCTACGGGCCTTGTTCATCGAAGCTTGGTCTCCCCATGTCGTTCTTTCTCTCACCTTCTAGCTGAATTCCCATCTGGAGCGTGGAGGCTCGTCAAGTCTACTAATTTTGCCTGGGCTTCTAAGATCTGACCTGGGAGGCCTTAGTGTCTCCTCTCCTTCGGGAGAACGGGAGGACGCCTGCGGCCTACGTGGATGGTGTAAACTCCTTGTCTTGGAGTTTTATTGGTTTTACATGTAAATCAAGTTATTCAGACTCTTTTCTCCACTGAATTTTCTCACTGAGATATCCCTATTTAACCACTCTTTATATCTTTAATTAACATTTAAATAAGCTATTGTTTCCTGATTGCTGACGCCGTCCCCCCTTCGAATTCCCTGGATCCACCGGGGCTGGACCCTGGCAGTAGGTATTTCTTTTTTTGCTCTATTAGCCTTTGCCCTGCTTCATTCTGTACTCCAAGGCCAAATTTGCCTGTTTCTACAGCCATTTTGGGGGATGGTCTTGACCCCTGCTTCCTGTACAATACAATGAACTTCTGTCCATAGTTCTTCAGGCACTATGTCTATCAGATCTAATCCCTTGAATCTATTTGTCACTTCCACTGTATAGTCATAAGGGATTTGATTTAGATCAAACCTGAATGGTCTAGTGGTTTTCTCTATTTTTTTCAATTTAAGTCTGAATTTGGCGATAAGGAGTTCATGATCTGAGCAACAGTCAGCTCCCTGTCTTGTTTTTGCTGACTTTATAGAGATTCTCCATCTTTGGCTGCAAAGAATATAATCAATCTGATTTTGGTATTGACCATCTGCTGATGTCCATGTGTAGAGCCTTCTCTTGTGTTGTTGGAAGAGTCCGTTTGCTATTACCAGTGCGTTCTCTTGGCAAAACAGAAAAGCTATACAAAAAAGATCTTCACGACCCAAATAATCATGATAATATGATCACTCACCTAGAGCCAGACATCCTGGAATGGGAAGTCAAGTGGGCCTTAGGAAGCATCACTATGAACAAAACTAGTGGAGGTGATAGAATTCCAGTTGAGCTCTTTCAAATCCTAAATGATGATGCTGTGAAAGTGTTGTAGTCAATATGCCAGCAAATTTGGAAAACTCAGCAGTGGCCACAGGACTCGAAAAGGTCAGTTTTCATTCCAGTCCCAAAGAAAGGCAATGCCAAAGAATGCTCAAACTACCGCACTATTGCACTCATCTCACATGCTAGCAAAGTAATGCTCAAAATTCTCCAAGCCAGGCTTCAAAGATATGTGAACCGTGAACTTCCAGATGTTCAACCTGGATTTAGAAAAGGCAGAGGAACCTGATATCAAATTGCCAACACATGTTGGATCATCAAAAAAGCAAGAGAGTTCCAGAAAAACATATATTTCTCCTTTATTGACTATGCCAAAACCTTTGACTGTGTGGATCACAACAAACTGTGGAAAATTCTGAAAGAGATGGGAATACCAGACAACCTGACCTACCTCTTGAGAAATTTGTATGCAGGTCAGGAAGCAACAGTTAGGACTGGACATGGAACAACAGACTGGTTCCAAATAGGAAAAGCAGTATGTCAAGTCTGTATATCGTCACCCTGCTTATTTAACTTATATGCAGAGTACATCATGCAAAACGCTGGGCTGGATGAATCACAAGCTGGAATCAAGATCGCCATGAGAAATATCAATAACCTCAGATATGCAGATGACATCACCCTTATGGCAGAAAGGGAAGAAATACTAAAGAGCCTGTTGATGAAAGTGAGAGGAGAGTGAAAAAGTTGGCTTAAAGCTCAACATTCAGAAAACTAAGATCATGGCATCCAATCCCATCACTTCATGGCAAATAGATGGGGAAACAGTGGAAACAATGAGAGACTTTATTTTCTTGGGCTCCAAAATCCCTGCAGATGGTGACACTGCAGCCATGAAATTAAGACACTTACTCCTTGGAAGGAAAGTTATGACCAACCTAGACAGCATATTAAAAAGCAGACATTACTTTGCAGACAAAGGTCCATCTTGTCAAAGCTATGTTTTTCCTGTAGTCATGTATGGATGTGAGAGTTGGACTCTAAAGAAAGCTGAGCTCTGAAGATTTGATGCTTTTGAACTGTGGTGTTGGAGAAGACTCTTGAGAGTCCCTTGGACTGCAAGGAGATCCAACCAGTCCATCTTAAAGGAAATTAGTCCTGAATATTCATTGGAAGGACTGATACTGAAGGTGAAACTCCTTTGGCCAGCTGATGTGAAGAAGTGACTCATTTGAAAAGACCCTGCTGCTGGGAAAGATTGAAAGCAGGAGGAGAAGGGGACAAGAGAGGATAAGATGGCTGGATGGCATCACCAACTCAATGGACATGAGTTTGAGTAAACTCCAGGAGTTGGTGATGGACAGGGAGGCCTGGCGTGCTGCAGTCCATGGGGTCAGAAAGAGTTGGACATGACTGAGTGACTGAACTGAACTGATCTATTTCAGAGTTTTGCTTACCATGAGGTTTGTGTGTGTGTGTATATATTTATGTATATTACATATAATATTTGTTTTACATTTTCAATTTCTTTGTTTAAATTCTCACTGTGTTCCTCTAGCCCTCTCCTGAGTTTGGTGTGCTTTTTTATGAATGTAACTTCAATCATTCTATTCAATAAATTGCTTGTCTCCATTTTATGAGAGGTTTTTGTTGTTGTTGTTCTGGGGCTTTATCTTGTGCTTTCATTTGGAACATATTTCTCTGTCTTCTCATTTTGTTTGGCTTTTTTTTGTTTGTCTCTATAATTTGGGTGAAATAATTACCTCTCCTGCTCTTGAAGGTAAGGTCTTGTCTGGGAGTGTCCCTATGCTGACCATGTGTGCCCAGTGGCTTTGGCAGGAGGACTGAGGCCAAACAAGCATGGGCAAGGGCTTTTTTCAGGGTTTTCTAAAGTTTTTGCATTGGCAGGGTGGGCTGGAAGCTGTTAAGGCAAGGACTTGTTCTAAGGTACATATGCATTTTGATGTATGGGAGGATTTTATTCTTTCCTTCTAAATTGTCAGCTCTTTTAGTTTAAATTTCTAATCTTTTATTTCCTACAACATCTAGTACATGTTCTTTGCACATATTGAAACAAAATAATTATGGTTTAAATAAATGAGGTGAAGCATAACTTTAATGCTCATTAATGGAAATTTTTTTAAAAATTTACACTGTAAGGGAACTTTAGAATAATTTATTCTAAGTTCTTCATATTACATATAAGAGAATCAAGTTCTATAAAGGTCTGTCACTGTTATCAAGATCTCAGCAATTAAGAAGCATATATTAGGACAAGAACCAAAGTCTCTTGATTCAGAGGCAATGCTTTTATGTATTTTTAACTATACTACTGTGCCTTTTTGAATATGTAAGTTATCTTGTGAATCTTTTTTGATGCTTTACATGATAATGTGTCCAATTAATTACTTAATTTTCAGTGATAATTTCATAAGTTATATGAAGATCTTTGTTAGATAAGTAATATTAAAAAGTAAAATTTTCAGTTCTATAAATAATTTTTTAAAATAAACCATGAATAACTCCCTTGAATGCAAACTAGAATGAGAAAGAAGATATATAACTATTACAAAATGAAATCTCATATAAGCATATTTCTTGCCTTTTCTAAGAAAGATTTTAAGAAGAAAACTACCCTTAGAACTCACATAGAACTGGACCACATGTTCAATAGCAAATTACTTTATTAAGAAACTTAGTACAGGTATGTGATTAGTCAATGATATGAATATAAACCATAAATAATAACTACTTTGGTTAAATAGTTTTATTTATACTAGCAGGCTAATTTATTAATGCAGTTCTCTGATTTTGCATATATGTTTTTATTCATGTATTTTGCATTTGCATACATTCAAACTGTATAAATGTGTATAGCATTAATTTATTATGATTGCCATTTTATATAGATAATTTGATTCCCTCTACTTTAAAAATTGAGATCCAACCAGTCCATCCTAAAGGAGATCAGTCCTGGGTATTCATTGGAAGGACTGATAATGAAACTGAAACTCCAATACTTTGGCCACCTCATGTGAAGAGTTGAGTCATTGGAAAAGACCCTGATGCTGGGAGGGATTGGGGGCAGGAGGAGAAGGTGACGACAGAGGATGAGATGGCTGGATGGCATCACCGCCTCGATCGACATGGGTTTGAGTGAACTCCGGGAGTTGGTGATGGACAGGGAGGCCTGGCATGCTGCAATTTATGGGGTCGCAAAGAGTTGGACATGACTGAGTGACTGAACTAACTAACAAACTTTAAAAATTAGCAAACTTTGTAAGTCTTAAAGGTTAATACTGTGGTGTAAGTAAAACATGTCTTTGCTTTAAACTCTAGCAAACATTACATTCTCAGAAAGACTGGAGCATGGTTTCTAACTGTCTTTAATATTTTCTATTTAAAAGGTAAATAAGATTTGTGGCCGTCCAGTCAGAACACCCACACAAAGCCCCCGTTGTTCTTTTGATGGAAGCAAAGAGAAGCATGGAATGAAGATCTCTATAAGAAACGGTGAAGAGACACTTGCCAACAGAAGAAAGTAAGACATTTGTTTTACAACCAGAAAGAGAAAGAAAGTAAGCCATTAATTTTACAAGAGAATAGAATGTTTTCAATTAAGTAGAACAAAATACACTAATGAAGAAACAAAAGATCAACATTAATTACCTTTAAAATTCATCGCTTCCTCCTATTCTGTTAACTAGGAAGACAGGTTCAACTCAGAAGACCGAAATACCTAAGATGAGGGATATTTTTTTATAATGCAATGTGGCCTGCCTTACACACATATGATCATGGTACACTTCAAATGTGGCTGGTGTCCAGTGTTAGTACAGCAATCTGTGACAGTCATCTTGCTTAATTGAAACTATGCCCATTGAATAGTAACTCCTTATTTCCCCCTCCTTGTGGTAAACAATATTGAGTTATATACTTCAGAGTTTATAAAGAGGGCAGATCTCATGGTAGGTAAGTGATCTTACCACAAAAAAAAAAAAAATTAAATGTGGCTAGTGTGACATGATTGAATTTTTAATGTTACATAATTTCAATTAATTTTAGTTAAAGTTTTACATGTAACTAGTGACTACTATATTGGACAGAATGCAAGACAAAGAGTGTTCATATAAATGATGTGACAAATGTTACTGAATGTTAGGTATCTGTTAAAAGAAAATAATGGCAATACCTTTTATCTTGAATGCTGAAAATTTCCATCTGTTGACTCAAAATTATAAGCATTGATTTAGTGGCTTGCTCCTGTAACTCACATTTCTATACTGTGCCCGTTATTATTTCACTTGTTAAATTAAAGCCTTCATTAGTATCCTTTTGGTTAATTGGTGATTAAACTAAAAACTGTTTAATACTGGAACATTTGTTTTGGTATTCAATTGACCAGTACAATGGCAAATATTAGTTTCTCAGTAGTTTTTAATTGAACTGAAATTCAGAATTATGTATTTGTTTATTAATTCAAACAATTATTTCTAACAATGCCTTTTGGAGAATTCAGTGTTTTACATAGATTTGGAGAAGGCGATGACACCCCACTCCAGTACTCTTGCCTGGAAAATCCCATGGATGGAGGAGCCTGGTAGGCTGCAGTCCATGGGGTCACTAATAGTCAGAGATGACTGAGTGACTTCACTTTCACTTTCACTTTCATGCATTGGAGAAGGAAATGGCAACCCACTCCAGTGTTCCTAAAGGTTATGGCAGTTTCACCACCAAAATGACCTTGATACTAGAAAACCAAGACAAAACCCAATACTTAACATGGTTTATTCCCTTGCAAACTAAGACCATGCAGGTGAAATGTTACAAAATGACTCAAGAGCAATGAGCGGGCTTATCTAAATGGAAAGTATTTTAAGTCATTGAGTAGACCTCTATGTCACCAGTCTTGCAAACTCTCTATTTCTATGCTCTTGACTGGTCAGTCACCATTAGCCATTTCCTGTGAATAAGCATAAGCTCATCATAGGTTAATTTCTTGAACAACCAGAGATCCTGCACTTGAGCCTACTTAGCATTTGATTTTTACACATTTTTATTGCCACTCCTGAATGGAACTTAATTGCTGTGATAGTATATTTCTGCTTGAGGCCTATATACTGTGGAGACTTATCCATAAACAGGGGCTTCCCAGGTGGCGCTAGTGGTAAAGAACCTGCTTGCCAATGGGAGATACATAAGAGAAGTAGGTTTGATCCCTGGGTTGGGAAGATCCCTTGGAGGAGTGTGTGGCAACCCACTCCAGTATTCTTGCCTGGAGAATCCTGTGGACAGAAGAGCCTGAGGGGCTATAGTTCATTGGGTTGCAAGGAGTCTGACACAACTGCAGTGACTTAGCAGAGAGCAGCATCCATTAACTAGACCTGAATTTTATTTATCCTTTCTTATCGTAAGGTAGACTTTTTAAACCAAACAGTGCAGAAGGCTGCAAATAAGAAAAGAGTTTATTTTGCTCTTAAGAATTGCAATTCCAGAGACACAGATTCAGATGAAACTGTTGAAGGTGGGCAAAGAGTCAGGGGCTTATAAAGACAAAAGCCACCAAGGTTGTTAAAGTTGTCTGGAAATCATTATGATTGATTCTGATGAAAGAAAGGAAATATTTATTCTTAAGGACTATTCAGGATTCAATTCTATTTTATTTTCAGGTTCAATCAATGGATAGTCTGACATGAGTTATTTGGGGTAAGGATGAGATGAGTATCATTGGGCAGATATTTTGGGTGCCTGTATTAAGACAATATGTGGTTGAAGGTCAGATTCCATCCAGGCTGAAATATGCATACATCACACTTCCTCAGCAGACTCCTGGCTCCATTTTAGAAAGCTCTGTTGGAAATACCATTTTGATTTTCCTTTCACAACCTGAATTTTATTTACCTTTCATCAACTGATCTTTCCCCTTGAGGTCATAAATTTTGATTGAAGTAGATGGGGCAGCATAGGAATAGGTGCTTACTGAGTCTGGGCTATCTTCCAGGCATCTTGTGATTTTCCCATCTGCTTGAGCTTGATTTCCAGTAGATCACTTCCCCTTGATGTTATATTGCTTTAATACAAGCCTGATCTTATAGCCTGGCAGATCAGATAGCACTTAGCTCCTCATGGGCATCTCAGGTCGCAGAGTCACTTGCTGGCTTATGGTCAAATATGCAGTTTCTGTCAGAGTCCAGTTGTAAACCAACCAGTTGACCAACATACTGAGTGACAGATCCACCAACCGATCAGCCAATCAACTAACCAAAAATAGTGTTCAATAAAAGAAAAAATGACTTTACTCCAAAACTCTTGATGTCTATACTTTGATTTTTCTAATGGGGCTTTCAGGAGTCTCTGCAGAACATGTTTATTTGCCACCAATACTTCAGTTACCATTGAATAAATGAACTAAGTAGTCTAGACTGAACATCTGAGCAGCTTGGTGATATCTTATAAATGCATTATAGCAGCATGCTATGTTGTAATACATGTGTAATATGTTTTCTCTAACATGCAAAGGGATCCAAAAATGTCTGTGCTTCTTCCTGTGCTCTAGGTTATCTGTGCAGAGATTTGCCTTTTAAATTAGAAGAATATCACAATTAGATTTAGACTACTAGAGATTTAGAAACCCTGCTGAATTGTCAAGCACTCAAAATGTCAATATTTTCCCCATCAGAGTCATTCACTTGTCTACTAAGTTATCTAGGATAATGTGATCAATATTTGATTATCAGCTTGGTGTCCTGTAGGATGTCTGGATGATTGTGGCTCTTGTCTGTCATGGAGTGGGAGAATTGCCTTGAGGTCTAATAGTAACTGTTCTTGCCAGCTGAAAGTGAAATGTTTCTAATTGTCCTTACTAATTGGTAAGGAGAGAAGAGCATTTGTCAAATCATTAGCTGGATAGCAGGTGGCAGGACATGTTTTGATTTGCTCTAGCAGACAACACATGCAAAGGAGCATGTAATTGGAGTCACTGTCTGACTCTGGTTATGATAATCCAACCTTTCTCCATGGCCACCCAATGCACACAGACAGGCCGAGCAAGTGAAGTCAGTGGTGAGGTGTTAGGATCACCATTATTACACTTTTCCTGGCTTCATGACCCTAAACTGAGCAATTCCCTGAGCATATTGTGGTAGTGTGATATAAGGTAAGAAATATATATTTGTTCTTTGACACCATTTGTGACATAGAACTACTAAAATGCTTGGATCTTCCTATGATGAAAGCAGAATGTTATTTTTTGTTCTCTTAATGAGGTGACTTTTGGATCCCACCTAAGTATGGGGGCTGGTTATCTGGAAAGTCAACATGTGATTAGAAGGTTGGAATTTTTTAAACACAAAGCTCTCTCTTTCTCTCTTTTTTATTTTTTTGGCTGAGTAGCATGTGGGATTTTAGTCCCTGACCAGGAATAGAACCCACACCCTCTGCAGTGGAAGTACAGAATCTTAGCCACTGGATGGAGCAGGGAAATTGCTGAAGGTTCACTTTTAGTCTCACTTTCCAGACTCTGGTGAGGGGGAAGGGGTCACAGGGTTGACTCAATTGCCAGTGTCCAATGAGTTAATCAGTCACAGCTGTGTAATGAAGCCTCTGTAAAACCCCAAAGAAGGTGCTTTGGAGAGCATCCTGCCTGGTGAACACCTGGAACTGCTGGGGGAGTGGCCTGCCAGGAGAGAGTGAAAAGAAGCTGTATGTTCCATCCTCCAGCACCTTGCCCTGTGTAGCTCTTCCATCTGGCTGTTCCAGAGCCATATCCTTTTATAATAAACTGCTGACCTAGTAAGTAAACCATTTCTTAGAGTTCTGTGAGCTGCTCTAGAAAATGAATCAAATCCAAGAGGAGAGGAGATCATGCAACATGTGATTTATAGCCAGTTGGTCAGAAGTACAGGTGACAACCTGGACTTGAGACTGCCATCTGAAGTGTGTGTGTATGTGTGTGTGATGGTAGGGGGCACCATCTTATAGGACTGAACTATTAATTTGTGGAATCTGATGCTATTTCTGAGTATATAGTGTCAGAATTGAGGTGGATTTTCAGACACCCTGCTGCTGTGGAAAAATCACTTTTGCTGCTGTGGAGTCCCCTACTTCCTCTCTACCAATTGGTATCCTCTCTTATACCAGTTCTCTACTGGAATTGGTATCAGAACCAGTACAGATATAATAGTCCTTTGTTTTACTATTTCTGTACAAGAGGTAGTTTTAGGGACTTCAGTTTGGCCCTTGCTCCATGAGTTGAGGAACCAGTATGGGGACTGTGTGTCTTCTAAAAACATATTCTGAAGTGTGAAATAGACAAACTTCTGTGGACTCACTTGGCCCAATGTGAGCCTAAAATTTAAATTCCCTTGACCTCTGTAAGCCCCAGTCAGATGGAGAGAGTAGAATGGCATTCTGGGTCTTTGGGATTATAGTTAACTGACAGCTGGTATGTATTCCTGGGAAGCAAAAAGGCCACAGGTCCCTTAAGGGACGACATGAAGGAAGATTTATGCTGTTTAAAGGTTGGACTTGTGCAGGGATCTTTTCAGGAGAACCCAGCCTTACTATTACTATAGTAAAGGTATGTGGAGGCTGAGATGAGGGTTAGGATGGCCATTTTTTGTGTTAAATAAAATGACATTTTTTAATTTTTAATTTCCAAGGATTTTTTTTTTTCTTGTACTGTCTTTTTTTGTTAATTCACATCCCACTGTTATTTCATGGGTGAGCTAGTTTCTTATTGCTCATATGTTAACAAGTAAAGTTTAATTATATAAGTTAACTAATACAAACTAATATAGTTTTAAATTTTTAATCATTTCCTACAATTCTGTTTTTCTGTCTTCTCTGAATTTCCTTTTCCTCTGTTTGTTCAATTTCCTACAAGATTCCTTTGAAAATTTAATTTATCCATTTGTAGGAGTTTTTTTATGTTCTGTATATTGTATATTAGTTTTAAACTGTGAAAACATGTTCTATCTAAGATGATATTTTAGTTAAATGTAAAAAAAATGAGTTTATGGGTAATTTAGTCTAAAGTGATCTTTGTTAAAAATTCTTAAGTTTACAAAATATTTTTCTTGTATAAAAATGTCTTTCCTGCATCAATTGAAAAATATATATTCTGTTTTTCATACTAGCACTATAGTTTTGTTTCTCACATTAATATATGCAGAGACTACATCTTTATATATGCCATATATGATGTAAAGTTACAGCTTAAGTTTTCAGTTCTGAGGCAGATTTCAAGGGATGCTCTAAAACAATCTATCATTTTCCTTTTCTAGCTAATTGTTTAAAAAGATTCATACTCATTCAAAGTTCCCAAAGATAGATACACTGACCTCTTTTAAGCTCTCTATGAAATTGCTGTTTCCTTTTTTATTTTCTATTTTTTCTTTTGCTCTTAAAGATTTTGTTAATCTTGTGAGCTCTCTTATTTACTCTTTTACAAAATTTTCTTAGATGTTTGTGGAATTTATTTTTTCAAATATATTTTCTAATCTTGAGTTTTGATGAAAGTTATATTGAATACAAAGACTGATTCAGTCAAAGATATGTTTATAATGCTGTATATGGCTACTTTTTTATACTCCATTTCTAATGGTCAGTCTGTTCATGGGACTGGGTTGTCTCTGTGGGTCATCGTATGGTGCCCTTGTACAGCCATTCTGGTAAGAGGCTTGCTGTACCTGGTGAAACTCATATACACTAGAGTCCACCTTCTTAGGAGGTATCCCTGGGAAATTTGCTTATATCTGATATAGTTTGTAAAATGCAGCAGTGTCTTTGTCTTACCATGTAAATGAAAATAAACACTATTTTATTTACTAAAACCTTAAAACTGTTTTTATATATAAAGAAGTCATGCTGCTGTTGCTGCTAAGTCACCTCAGTCGTGTCTGATTCTTTGCGACCCCATGGACTGCAGCCCACCAAGCTCCTCTGTCCTTGGACATCTCCAGGCAAGAGTACCGGAGCAGTTGCCATGCCCTCCTCCAGGGGATCTTCCCAACCGAGGGGCTGAAGCCGTGTTTCCTGTGGCTCGCACTGCAGCCATATTCTTAACTGCTGAGCCACAAGAGGAGCCCTAAATAAGTCATAGTCTTTTAAAATTACATTGTTATAATTTAGACTTAGTTTCTTTATTGGCATATCTTGTAATAAAATTTTGTTGTTTAAACTTATGGTAGATTTATGGCACAGGATTTAAAACATGTATGTTTTGAGGTCTTTGTGGCAGAGTAAGAGTTTAATTTATATATTTTCCATTATTCAAAAAATTCTTTTGAGGTTATATTTATATAACCATTTTTGACATAACTAGTTTGATCTCTTTGAGGTGAGGTAGCCAACAGTATTTACTAAACAATGATTAAGATTTTGTTTTTTAAGTGGGATGTTTTGGCCAAGGCTTGATAGGCCCTGTGAGATCTTGACCCCATGGCTCTCCAGCCTCCTACAGTCAAGTTCTCAGCATCCTCTGCCCTCAGGTGACAGGCTGCCATCAGGCCTCAGGTTTGCAGATTGGCCCTTGTGCCCTTGGGCTTCCCAGGCAGTGCTAGTTGTAAGGAATCCGACTGCCAGTGCAGGAGATGTAGGAGCCACGAGTTCAATCACCCGTGAATGATTGAGTGGGGAAGATCCCATGGAGAAGGGCATGGCAACCCACTCCAGTATCCTTGCCTGGAGAAACCCATGGACAGAGGAGCCTGGCTAGCTACAGTCCATGGGGTTGCACAGAGTTGGCCGTGACTGAAGCGACTTAGCACATTTAGTCCATGGTGTCAAAAACCAAACTCTGTACTGAATTAAGAAAAAAAGGCAGAAAGTTGAGTTTATTACAAGAATTGCATCCTGCAAAACTGGAAACTCAAGGCTATGGGAGCAGTGAGTTCTGAGTTGCTAACAGACTAGAGGATTTTATGGATAAATATGGAGATTATTTGTTTTTTTTTTCAGCTAATTGGTTGCCTACGGTCTTCTTTCTTATTTGGATTAGGGTAACTGAATTAGGGGAGCAGGAAGTTCAGAGAGAGCATAAAAAGACTTGGTGTTTGAGGGATTGGCTGGTGTCCTCTGCCAATTCATGAAAAGAGCTGTCAATTCCTGTAAGGTTAGGTTAAGTTTCCTTTATACATCTGCATTGACCATCTCTGTTTTGTTCTTGACATAAATGACTCAATATTAGGTTGGTTCTACAGCGTTTTACATTGACATGTAATATACTGAAGTAATAGTTGGGTTTAAGGCTACCATCTTTTTATCTGTTTTCCCTTTACACTATGTTTTTCTTTATTCCTTCTTTCTTTCCTTCTTCTTTTTTTTTTTTTTTTTTTTTTTGGTAAATATGTACCTTCTTGTCTTGGTTATTTTCTCTCTTTAAAAATTCGTTTATTTTTAAATGGAGGATAATTGCTTTACAATATTGTATTGCTTTCTCTTGTTTTCCTTTGAGTTTAGCTGGTATTTATTGTTTCTTGTCTTCATAGCTTTTTAGATTTGTGTTTCTTTATTCTTCTTTTAATGGTTTTCATAGGGATCACAGTATGCACTTTCAATTTTTACCTTCTACTTTAAATGAAAAGTTTTACCATTTTGTTGAACAATCTAAGCACCTCAGCAGTTTCACTCCATTACTCTCTTACTGTGGCTTCCCTTGTAGCTCAATTGGTAAAGAATCTGCCTGCAGTGCAGGAGACCCAGGTTTGATCCTAGGGTTTGGAAGATCCCCTGGAGAAGGAAATAGCATCCCACTCCAGTATCCTTGCCTGGAAAATCTCATGGACAGAGGAGCCTGGTGGGCTGCAGTCAATGGGGTCACAAAAAGTTGGACACGACTGAGCGACTAACATTTACTCTCTTACTAGGATTTGTGCTATTTTTGTCAACAAATCTTATTTCTACCAACATTTTAACAACCACCAAGAACTTTTGTTATTTTGTCTTTGAGTGGTCAGTGTTGTGCTGTGCTTAGTCACTCAGTCATGTCTGACTTTGTGAACACATGGACTGTAGCCCACTGACTCTGTCCATGTGGATTCTCCAGGCCAGAACACTGGAGTGGATAGCTGTTCCCTTCTCCAGGGCATCTTCCCAACCCAGGAATTGAACACAGGTCTCCCACATTGCAGGTGGATTCTTTACCATCTGAGCCACCAGGGAAGCCCAGGAATACTGGAGTGGGTGGCTTATCCATTCTCCAGTGGATCTTTCCAATCCAGGAATTGAACTGGGGTCTCCTGCATTACAGGCAGATTCTTTACCCTCTGAGCTACCAGGGAAGCCCTAAAAGTAGTCAATATTTACATGTAATTACTCACATATTCTTTCTGGTACTTTTTTTTTTTTAAGTTCCGTGAGTTCATCCAGAATTATTTTGCTTCAGCCTGAGTACTCATTTCTCATTGCTTATTACTAGTGATGAATTCTCTCAGCCGTTGTTTGAAACTACCTTCATTTTTCAAGAATATTTTCACTAGGTCTAGAACTTCAAGTTGTTGCCAGCTACATTTTTAAAACTGTAAATGTCCAAGCCATGATTACATTTATGACATGGTACTCCATTAAGTAGCATGAAGGGTTTGATGGAAACATCTAACGTGAAAGGTAACTAAGGCCGTGAATGTTGCTGATGCCCTGCTCGCATCCCTTTGCCTGGTCATTTTACCTGCTTCTTGGCCACTGTGTCCTGGCTGCAGATAATGCACAGCTGCCTTATTATCTGGGGCATTTCCCTCAACACATATGAGCCTTCTTTATTGGTTATGTATTGCTACCTAACCAATCATTCCAAACTTAGTGGCTTAAAGTAACATAAGCATTTATTACATAACTTTCTGTGGGTCAACAATTTGGGAGCTGCTTAACTGGGATTTTGGCTCAGGGTCTCTGGAGATTGCTTTCAAGAAGTCAGCTGGGGCTGCAGTCAGTCTGAAGGTTTGAGTGGGACTGGAGTGATTATCTCCCAAGAGAGCTCATTCACACATAGCTATTGGCAGGAGGCTTCTTTCTTTCTTTTTTTTTTTTTTTAATGTATTTATTTATTTTAGGCTGTGCTGAGTCTTCATTGCTGAACAGGCTTTTCTCTAGCTGTCGGAAGCCTACTCTCTGGTGGTGCAAGGGCTTCTCATTGCAGTGACTTCTCTTGATGAGGAGCACAGGATCTAGAGCCACGGGCCCAGTAGTGGTGCTACACAGACTTAATTGTTTTGCAGCATGTGGAATCATCCTGGATCAAGGATCGAACCTGTGTCTTCTGCATTAGCAGGCAAATTCTTTACCACTGAGTCACTAGGGAAACCCAAGGACTTGGTTTTTTGTCACAATGACTTCTGCACAGAACCACTTCAGTTTTCTCACCATGTTGTGGCTGGTTTCCCTCAGTGCAAGCAATCTAAGAGAAAGTAAGGCAGAAGCTGCTGAGTCTTTTATGATCTAGCCTCCAAGTCCCACATGGTCATTTTTGCAATATTCTAAAGGTTCTACGTCCAAGGTAAGAGAAACCCAAGTAAGATTGTAGGTGTTGCGAGAGGGCATCACAGGGCAGAAACACTGAAATCATAATCACAGAAAACTAGTCAATCTGATCATACAGACCATACCCTTGTCTAACTCAAGGAAATAAGCCATGCCATACGGGGCCACCCAAGACAGATGGGTCATGGTGGAGAGGTCTGACAGAATGTGGTGCACTGGAGAAGGGAATGGCAAACCACTTCAGTATTCTTGCCTTGAGAACCCCATGAACAGTATGAAAAGGCAAAATGATAGGACACTGAAAGAGGAACTCCCCTCGTCGTTAGGTGCCCAATATATGCTACTGGATATCAGTGGAGAAATAACTCCAGAAAAAATGAAGGGATGGAGCCAAAGCAAAAACAATACCCAGTTGTGGCTGTGACTGATGATAGAAGCAAGGTCTGATGCTGTACAGAGCAATATTGCATAGGAACCTGGAATGTTAGGTCCATGAATCAAGGCAAATTGGAAGTGGTCAAACAGGAGATGGCAAGAGTGAATGTCGACATTCTAGGAATCAGTGAACTAAAATGGACTGGAATGGTTGAATTTAACTCAGATGACCATTATATCTACTACTGTGGGCAGGAATCCCTTAGAAGAAATGGAGTAGCCATCATGGTCAACAAAAGAGTCCAAAATGCAGTACTTGGATGCAATTTCAAAAATGACAAATGATCTCTGTTTGTTTCCAAGGCAAATCATTCAATATCACAGTAATCCAAGCCTGTGCCCCAACCAGTAATGCTGAAGTAGCTGAAGTTGAATGGTGCTATAAAGACCTACAAAACCTTTTAGAACTAACACCCCAAAAAGATGTCCTTTTCATTATGGAGGACTGGAATGCAAAAGTAGGAAGTCAAAAAACACCTGGGGTAACAGGCAAATTTGGCCTTGGAGTACAGAATGAAGCAGGGCCAAGCTAATAGAGTTTTGCCAAGAGAACGCACTGGTCATAGCAAACACCCTCTTCCAACAACACAAGAGAAGACTCTACACATGGACATCACCAGATGGTCAACACTGAAATCAGATTGATTATGTTCTTTGCAGCCAAAGATGGAGAAGCTCTATACAGTCAGCAAAAACAAGACTGGATGCTGACTGTGGCTCAGATCATGAACTCCTTATTGCCAAATTCAGACTTAAATTGAAGAAAGTAGGGAAAACCACTAGACCATTCAGGTATGACCTAAATCAAATCCCTTATGATTATACAATGGAAGTGAGAAATAGATTTAAGGGACTAGATCTGATAGATAGAGTGCCTGATAAACTATGGATGGAGGTTCGTGACATTGTACAGAAGACAGGGATCAAGACCATCGCCATGGAAAAGAAATGCAAAAAAGCAAAATAGCTGCCTGGGGAGCCTTACAAATAGCTGTGAAAAGAAGATAAGTGAAAAGCAAAGGATAAAAGGAAAGATATAAGCATCTGAATGCAGAGTTCCAAAGAATAGCAAGGAGAGATAAGAAAGACTTCCTCAGCAATCAATGCAAAAAATAGAGGAAAACAACAGGATGGGAAAGACTAGAGATCTCTTCAAGAAAATTAGAGATACCAAGGGAGCATCTCATGCAAAGATGGGCTCTATAAAGGACAGAAATGGTATGGACCTAACAGAAGCAGAAGATATTAAGAAGAGGTGGCAAGAATACACAGAAGAACTGTACAAAAAAGATCTTCATGACACAGATAATCATGATGCTCTGATCAGGTACCTAGAGCCAGACATCCTGGAATGGGAAGTCAAGTGGGCCTTAGAAAGCATCACTACGAACAAAGCTAGTGGAGGTGATGGAATTCCAGTTGAGTTATTTCAAATCCTGAAAGATGATGCTGTGAAAGTGCTGTACTCAATGTGCCAGCAAATTTGGAAAACTCAGCAGTGGCCACAGGACTGGAAAGGTCGGCTTTCATTCCAATCCCAAAGAAAGGCAATGCCAAAGAATGCTCAAACTACCGCACAATTGCACTCATCTCACATGCTAGTAAAGTATTGCTCAAAATTCTCCAAGCCAGGCTTCAACAATACGTGAATCGTGAGCTTTTAAATGTTCAAGCTAGTTTTAGAAAAGGCAGAGGAACCAGAGATCAAATTGCCAACATCCACTGGATCATCGAAAAAGCAAGAGTTCAAGAAAAACATCTATTTCTGCTTTATTGACTATGCCAAAGCCTTTGACTGCATGGATCACAACAAACTGTGGAAAATTGAAATAGATGGGAATACCAGACCACCTGACCTGCCTCTTGAGAAACCTATATGCAGGTCAGGAAGCAACAGTTAGAACTGGACACGGAACAACAGACTGGTTCCAAATCGGAAAAGGAGTACATCAAGGCTGTATATTGTCACCCTGCTTATTTAACTTCTATGCAGAGCACATCATGAGAAACGCTGGGCTAGAAGCAGCACAAGCTGGAATCAAGATTGCTGGGAGAAATATCAAGAGCCTCAGATATGCAGATGACACCATCCTTATGGCAGAAAGTGAAGAGGAACTAAAAAGCCTCTTGATGAAAGTGAAAGTGGAGAGTGGAAAGGTTGGCTTAAAACTCAACATTCAGAAAATGAAGATCATGGCATCTGGTCCCATCACTTCATGGGAAATAGATGGGGAGGCAGTGGAAACAGTGGCTGACTTTGTTTTTCTGGGCTCCAAAATCACTGCAGATGGTGATTGCAGCCATGAAATTAAAAGATGCTTACTCCTTGGAAGGAAAGTTATAAGCAACCTAGATAGCATATTAAAAAACAGAGATATTCCTTTGCCAACAAAGGTCCATCTAGTCAAGTCTATGGTTTTTCCGGTGATCATGTATGGATGTGAGAGTTGGACTGTGAAGAAAGCTGAGTGCTGAAGAATTGATGCTTTTGAACTGTGGTGTTGGAGAAGACTCTTGAGAGTCCCTTGGACTGCAAGGAGATCTAACCAGTCCATCCTAAAGGAGATCAGTCCTGGGTGTTCTTTGGAAGGAATGATGCTAAAGCTGAAACTCCAATACTCTGACCACCTCATGCGAAGAGTTGACTCATTGGAACAGACTCTGATGCTGGGAAGGATTGGAGGCAGAAGGAGAAGGGGACGGCAGAGGATAAGATGGCCGGATGGCATCACCGACTTAATGGACATGAGTTTGAGTGAACTCCGGGAGTTGGTGATGGACAGGGAGGCCTGGCGTGCTGCAATTCATGGGGTTGCAAAGAGTCGGACACGACTGAGTGACTGAATTGAACCAAAAGGTTCTACAGGTCAGCTTTATCAGTGTGGAAGGGGACTACACAGAGGCAGGAAGGAAAAATTACTGGGATCGTCCTGAAGAGTGGCTGTCATACCACGTCACCCACCTAGATGAGGGAGGTAAACTCCCACCTACCTCACCTCCTTGGTGACAGCTTGCATGCAATGACTAACCTACACAGCGGGATAAAAGGCTTGCCTTTGCTCAAGGTGGTGGGAACAAATATGTGGTGAAATTCATGCTGCAGCTCTCCTTATGGGATCTGACTGAAGCTGAACCAACATCACTGCTTAACTGCTATTGCCCTTCTCTTAAGAACAGTCTCTCAGTAAATCTCCTGCATCGACATGCCTGTCTCAGATGCTGCCTCTAGGAGATCTTACCTAGACACATCTGAAAAAGTTCCTAAAGTAAATGCGGAAAGTTGTTGTTCAGTCTCTCATCTGTGTCCAACTCTTTGTGACTCCATGTACTGCAGCACACCAGGTTTCTCTGTTCTTCATTATCTCCAAGAGTTTGCTCAAACTCATGTCCATTGAGTCTGTGATACCATCCAACTATCTCATCCTATGTTGTCTCCTTCTCCTCTTGCCTTCAATCTTTCCCAGATCTTGATCTTTTTCAATGAGTCATCTTTTATCATCAGGTGGCCAAAGTACTGGAGCTTCAACTTGAGCATCAGTCCTTCCAATGAATATTCAGAATTTATTTCCTTTAGGATTGACTGGTTGGTTGTCCTTGCAGTCCAAAGTGCTCTCAAGAGTCTTCTCCAACACCACAGTTCAAAAGCATCAATTCTTTGGCACTCAGAGTTCTCTGTAGTCCAATTCTCACATCCATGCTGCTGCTGCTGCTAAGATGCTTCAGTCGTGTCCGACTCTGTGCGACCCCAGAGATGGCAGCCCACCAGGCTCCCCTGTCCCTGGGATTCTCCAGGCAAGAATATGGAGTGGGTTGCCATTTCCTTCTCCAATGCATGAAAGTGAAGAGTGAAAGTGAAGTCGCTGAGTCGTGTCCGACTCCTAGCAACCCCATGGACTGCAGCCTACCAGGCTCCACCGTCCCTGGGATTTTCCAGGCAAGAGTACTGGAGTGGGTTGCCATTTCCTTCTCCAACATGACTACTATAAAAACTATAGCTTTGACTATATGGACCTTTGTCGGCAAAGTGATGTCTCTGGTTTTGAATATGTTGTCTAGGTTGGTCGTAGCTTTTCTTCCAAGGAGCAAGCATCTTAATTTCGTGGCTGCAGTTACCATTTGCAGTGATCTCAGAACCCAAGAAAATAAAGTCTATCACTGTTTCCATTTTCCCCATCTTTTTGCCATGAATTGATGGGACCAGATGCCATGATTTTTGTTTTTTGAATGTTGAATTTTAAGCCAGTTTTTTCATTCTCTTCTTTCACCTTCATCAAGAGGCTCTTTAGTTTCTCTTCATTTTATGCAATGGCAGAATGGCCAAAATGCAGAATAAGTGTGAACTAAGGCAGAAGTGACAGACTTTATTTTCTTGGGCTCCAAATCACTGTGGATGGTTGAAAGGTTGTTGCTGAACCATGCAAAGATGCTGAGATTCTTGGCCTCTGGAGGAGAAGAATTCAATCTGGGGCCAGAGATGAGGCTTGATCGCTCAGAGCTTTTGTGTGATAAAGTTTTATTAAAGTATAAAGGAGATAGAGAAAGCTTCTGACATAGACATCAGAAGTGGGTAGAAAGAGTACCTGCTTGCTAGTGTTAGCAATGGAGTTATACACTCTCCGATGAATCCAAAGAATGTCTGGAGGTTGTAAAACCTCACCAGACCTACTCCCATAATTTAATTTTAAGATAACAGGATTAGTCAGAAGGTTTAATCCAGAGACTGTCCTCAGGCAGGATACATTGTTATATAATCCTAAGGAATGTAGAGGAAAAAGAATTTATCCTTTCTTTCTCCTTGAGAATTCCAGACCCCTCTCTCCTTGGGGACCCCTAGACTTCTTATCAACCTGCCTACGAAATGACTCTCTCATGGTGACTGCAGTCACAAAATTGAAAGGCAAAGTTTGCTCCTTGGGAGAAAAGGTATGACAAAAGTAGACAGCATATTCAAAAGCAGAGACATCAGTTTGCTGACAAAGGTCCATATAGTCAAATCTATGGCTTTTCCAGTAGTCATGTACAGGTGTAAGAGTTGGACCATAAAGAAGGTTGAGCACCAAAGAATTGATGTTTTCAAATTGCGTTGTTGAAGAAGACTCTTGAGAGTCCCTTGGACAGCAAGGAGATGAAAACAGTCAATCCTAAAGGAAATCAATCCCGAATATTCATTGAAAGGACTGATGCTGAAGCTCAAGTTCCAATACCTTGGCCACCTGATGTGAAGAACTGACTCATTTGAAAAGACCCTGATGCTGGGAAAGATTGAAGGCAGGAGGAGAAGAGGACAACAGAGAATAAAATGATTGGATAGCATCACTGACTCAATGGACATGAGTTTGAGCAAACTAAGGGAAATAGTGAAGGACCAGGAAGCCTCAAATGCTGTAGTCCATGGGGTCACAACTAGCTGGATATGACTTAGTAAGTGAACAACAACAACAAAGGAAGAAGTATCATCACCTATCCTAAATATTGATATTTCTCTCTATAGTCCTAAGTTCCTAACTTTTTTATTTTTTTCCTTCCTCTTCTTCCTCTGATTCCTACAGAACCTTTCTGTTAAAAGCACTACCTTCTTGTTCTGTTTGTAATATTTGAAGAAGGAAATTAACTTATTAAAGTCTGTCTCTGGATCTCTGTGCTAAGCTTGTTGATTGAGTCTGGAAAAAGAGGAGCTGAACTACAGTTTATAATTATTATTTTTTTTTATCACGTTTTGGAGATGCATTTTGTTGGTCAAAAATTCATTTGGATGTTTCCAAACCTGAATGAACGTTTTGGCCAACCCAATACTTATTTAGGCTACCCAATGTTTCCCATGTATGTAGTGTGCAAGTAATGAGCTAATTGGAGACTTGGAATGATTGATACATACCAGTTCTGGAGGTCTCTGAAAGTTGACAAAGGTAAGGAAAAGCTACTACTCCTTTAAACATCTAGCAAAGCATCACTATTTAGCTTTCCTTGGGCAGAAACCAACAAAGTCAACACAGCTGTAAAGAACATAACACTCATATAACTAAACCAGCCCAGGCAGAGTGCTTTTGCTATGGCAGTTCCTGCTCTCTGCTTGATTTCTTGAAGTTAGCTGGTAAGAATAAGCTATTAGCAAGCTTAAATCAGTGATAATTAGCTGTACATTATTATTTCAAAGCGGTGTGGCTGTGCCAATTAAGTGGGTAATTAGGAAAACCCCAGGACAGTAAATTAAGGCAGAGTCTCAACACCAGTGCCCCATCTGTTCTACAGCAAGCATTCCAATTAGCCAAGCTTCTCATTTAAGAATATGCCAATTAAGGGGATGGGCTGCATGCATAAGTGTGTATCAGGGAAAATAGAGACTGTGTTAGGTCTTAATAAATGTAAAATATTTTTAATGTCATAGGTGATTTTGATCTAAAGGTAGGGAAAGGAGAAATTTTAGATATCCTGGATTTTTAATGTTGGAAACAAGATATAAGTTAAATTGTTTTCTGAGTTTTTGTTTTCCTTAATTTTCTCTTCAGAACTGAATTGAGATATTGTATCAACAGGAAGTTCCATTCTAATGTGATTACTAAATCTCGATTTGAGTGAGGATTTTACCACTTGGAACATTAGACAGTTTTATTTGTTGAGGATGAGAAGTAAAAAGGACTTGAAAGGATTTGAAATTGCATAGTTTAAGGAGAGGAATGAGTCAGGGCTTCATTCTTATTCAGGATGGGTCTGTCTATGAAAGCAAATTAATTTATCCCTATACATCTCAAAAGAACACAGTGATATGGTTAAAAATAAGTAAATTATAATAGGAAAAATTTTAAACATATACTGAATGAAGAATACTCAATATTATATTTAGTATGATTGCAAGACAGCTCAGAAGGCTCAGTTAGCTTTATCAAATAGGTTCAGTTAGCTTAAAATTCATGAATTCATAGCTACATTGTCAAATACTTTATTAGTGAAAGCACAGTTAATTTTTAAATTTCTTGATGTGTGTTTGGATACATGTATTCTTTTATATGAGTAAGTCATTATTGAAACACTGAGCTTAATGAATTGTATATACACATAATCAGCGGATGAAAGTATCTGCAGTTCAGGAAAAAGTCAGCTCTTTGAGAAAAAAACTATTAGCATTTGTAGGACTGGAGAAAACAATTTCCAATCTATTTCCTAAAAGGAAGTTAGTGCTTCTTTGAGGTGCCATGGATATTTATTACCTGTAAGTTTAATTTACTAAAATAAAGGTCATGTTCCCTTCTATGAGAACATTGCTGTTTAATTTAAAACCGCGCTTAGTGAGTAGTGGCAGCGAGGGCACCCAGAGCAGGGCAGGTCAAGGCATGCCTTTGGATGGGGGCGAGAGGCCAGGCCAGAGCAGGGCTAAAAAAACAGGAGCACAAGGCAGGCCAGCGTCAAGCCCTGTGTGAGTAATGGAGAGCAGGACCCCTGGGGTCAAAACCCAGGCACACAGGAAGAAGGAATGCCAAAAGGCAGAGCAAACATGTGGCAAAAGTTTAGGCTAGTGGTGCTTAACCTTTTGTGGGTCATGTATCCCACTGAGAACCTGATAAAATCTCTCAGAACAAGAAAGTTCATAAACAAATACATGTAAAATTTTGCTGCACTGAAAAGCAAATTGCTCCACTTAAGCTGAGTATTAAAAATAACGACTTCAAACTGGGTTTGCTCTACATTATAGATGTTCATGGATAAAATTAATGACCATTTCATGAACTATCTGAAACTGTTTCCAAACTATAGGATACGTAACTGTCAACGGTATTTGTGCTGAAAGGAGAGATGGCTCCAACTGCTTGCTATAAACTAGAAATTGTGATGGTCTTAGAGGTTTGGTGTCCAATGGATGCTGCTCACTTTTTGTTTTGATGGTGACAATTATTGAAAATTACAGAAGCAAACTTATGTGGTTATCAGTGTCTGCAGTTAGAACTCGCATAGTTTGCTTGCTTAGACAAGGATAGGCTTATATCAGGGAACAAGAGATTTATTCTAAATTCTTCAAGTTATTTACATCCATAGTCCATAATGCTTTAGGCCTCAAGTTAATCTATGACATCTGTAATACCGAGACTGTCAAATTTAAGTTAATGTGAGTAGAAATAAATCTCTCCAAATTTCTCACTACAAAAAGAATAATAAAATATATTTCTCAGCCACAGGAAAAATGACCTTTAAGTTGGACACTTTTCTAACTGATTCTCCAAAAACCTTCTATTTCCAAGCAAATAACAGCTTTGCCAGATGAGCTTAGAGGCTTTTCAGTAGTGTTTTATAATAATGACTGTAGGGTTATCTCATTTATGTGGCTCAAATTATTCCCCCACCAAGAAAACCAAATTGTCAATGAAATTTTCCTTATCTAATATACCTGAAAGCAACTTCCTTCCTTTTCACAAAAGGTGAATATTTTATCCATTTTCCTTTGGAAAGTCTGTGAATATCTGGAGTTAAAAAGAACCCCAAATTCAGCTCCCAGTTTTTTCACTTTTTTAAGAGGTGAGGAGGAATTAAATTTGTGTTGTATTGAAATTGATGATTTTTATAGGAGTGCATAAAAGATATTTCAGAAGTTTTAGCAGAATCTATGGGGCATACATCAGGATAATGCGATGCTTCTTTCTTTCACTAAAGTAGCAAAATTAGTTGTTCTTAGAAGTCTTATGAGTGCTCCTTCTACAGCCGGAGTACTGAGCTCTTTCTTTCTCTTGGTTTTGCATTGCAAACAATATTCTATCAGTTTAAATCTATCATCAGCATTTAAAGTGTCCAAATCATGCATACAGATAAGAGGGGAAAATGGGGAGTAGGTAGACCCAAGAGATATTCTTATTTTTATTCAGTTGCATGTTGAATGGAATTAATAAAGCTACCAATTTTTATGTAGTAGTGCTCAAAATAGAAGAAACATATTTCTAGAGTGAATTTTATCATTTAATGGAAACTTTGCTTTTTTTCAATTTTTTTCATCTTCATTCCAAGACACACATTTATCTCAACCATTTCCAGAAACACCATGGTCTCCAGAATCATATGTGAAATATTTTGTTTAAAGGTGCAACTGATGAAAGCTTGAAGGTAGTTCTGGGATGATGCTTTCTGTTTAAGCCTGTATTCATAGACTTACAGACTTGCAGATCAAATTTTCTTCCAAATAATATGATTTATTCTGGTTGATGACTTTTGAAGATGAACAGTTTAAGACGTTCTTTTGGCTGTGTTAGTTTGACTGTCCTTCAGTAAGAATCTTGTTAGATATGGAACACTGCAACTTTGGCGACCTACAAATTGAGTGAATCCAAAGGATTTATAATATTTTGTTCTATTTGTTTTGCCTACATTTTGCAATATAAGCTAAATATAAACAAAGATATATATGAATAATCATAATGGAAGGATGTTTTACTTTGATTCTGATCATATGCACAGTATTTCAGATGTCATAATTGGGTAAATGTGATTATACATTATTCAGTATTCTGTGCCACCTTTCAGAAGTTGGAAATACAATAATATCTGGGTTACATGTGATATTCAAAATTAATTTTTTCCAAAATGAGAATTACTAGAATAGTAGGAATAAAATTGAAGACTAAAATAATTTATTTTCTTTGAGCCTTGTTAACTATAGATTTCCTGATCTTAAAGCCCATCTTTATATCAGAATCCAGGAACCACAAATATTTGCACTGAGAGGTATACAGTTAGTAAAAATGCAAGTGAGAATAATTTGTACAAGGCATATATTAACTCTCAGACAAATTTGTGGATGAAGGTAACCAGAGATATCTGATTTAAGTCATTAAATAAAAAAGGAAAGAAAAGGAAATAGGAAGAAGCCAAATTATTGGCAGACTATTAAAGTGAAAGTAGTTCATTAATGTTCTGAGGCTGAGAGAGGAAAATATCGTCCAGAATGTTTTTTTCTTTTTTTGGCCCCTAGGTTTTGGAGTTTATTGTTAAAATGTCAGCAAGCACAGGAAACATCTTACTGGAAAAGAAAGTAAGATTCAAGTTTCGACCTAAAATCCTGAATCTCAAAATGCAGTTATAATGTTTCTTTGTATAAATGACCTATATTAGAGTCATTAGATTTGTAAATATTCTGTTTGGCTAAACCTTCTCATTGGTCTTGACTCAGTCAAGTCCTAGACTTTATTTTTCTATTGTGAAATTAATAGCATGCTTCTTTCAACTAGTCGAGTGAGTAAATGATGGCATATTTTTATTAGAATGAACACAAAGTTATGAGATAGGAGAAATTATATTATATCTCCTTTGGGACAGATGGTCAGTTTTATATTATCCAATTTGTATAAATATTGAATGTTTGGCCCTGTGTTTATTTTTACAAATGAGTCAAGGTCTTTGTTTAAAGTTCTTTTTTAATGGAGAACAGAGTCAGTGCTTTCTGAGGTACATTTTTATGACATGGGGAAATGAGATGAGAGCTTGTTTTGCAAACCTAGTTTTGACATCAGGTTTAAATCACTCTTTTTACAGGAGGATGCTTTCAGAAAGGATGCTTTTTACTGGGACATTAAATGGTAACACGTTGGACTTGAGGAATATTGAAAAAGAATAGACATGTCCATATCAATTGTATAGGTGGCTATCATTGTCCAGCTCAGGGCTGGTATAAAACCACCACCAAGGAGCCTTAAACACGCAGCACTTGTCAGAAAAGAATCCTCTGCAGAAAAGATGGGAGGATGTCGGTGTGTTGGGTATTTCCAGTGCTCTTTCCATCATTTTCTCTGGTGCCCCCAGCCTACCCACCGACTTCAACCCCTTCAGCCCTTTTGAGAAGGTAGGGAAATCCCATCTTGTGAACAAGATTTCCTATCAGGAGGGAGAAACCTGGAATCATTTTTAGTCAGAAGAAGAGACTCTCCTCTTGGAGAATGGTGCCAGTTCTGAGGTCTCAGCTTCCATCATGAGCAGCGTGTTCAGGTGTGGTTGAGAGCAGACTTTATGAGTTACTATTTTAGAAAAGACAGTATTTTCTTTTAAAATCAAATATGAGTGCAATATGCTTGAAATATTTCCATTTGTGATAAAATGTGCTGGTGCCATTTATTGCTTTGTTTCTTTGTGTTACATTCACCCTCTTCCCACATCTCTGCCGGCATCATGAATGAAGCCTGTGTAAAAAGGGGCCAACAAACTTGACTTCAGTATCCTGATAGCCAGTCTTCCTGCATGAATTTAATTATTTTCAAGTCTTTACAAGGATAACCCTTATTGCCATAGAACAGAAATCTAAAGAAATCCTTAGAAATCTCTTCTCAAGATCTATGCAAATATTTTGTCAAATAGAATGACTTTGTTGAGAATTAAGTCAAATGATGAAATACAGAATTGCTAGAGAAAATAGTCCTTGTCTAGAAACATGTGATTATGTATTTCCTCTGCAGGACAGGAGACTGACACTTTAAATATCTCCTGTTTGACAACCGTGGTCAGACCCATCCACAGGTTTGAGACTGTTCATTAGGGCCACATTAACCTTAACTTTGCCTCAGGCCATTAACTAGCAAACTGCACATTTGACCTTTGTTCTACAGATATTTTCAAACCGTGTGCGAGGTACTGCTTTTAATTTGGGTTCTGTATTAACGTGTGGACTGATGTGAGGGCTAAAAAAATCGATATATGTCATTAACTACAGAAATGTGTGTTCTGAAACATTCTGCAGACAAAAGTTCCACTCGAAAATCAGATTCTTCTCCAACACTTTTTCAGATAATTAGCTTTGCTTAAAATAAGAAATAGTCTCTTTTATATTGTGTTCAAGGGAAAAAGGGCGAGGAAGTGCTCCATGAGACAGTTGATAAACGTTTTAAAGTGGAAACAAATGCCCACTAGATGAAGACCTAAGATTAGAGGTATGCCTTTTGAACATAGCTCTGTTTCCAGCAATGTCTCATGAAACAAAATGCAAAATCAAATGTAGATTGGAGCCATATGCTTAAGTGAAAACAGCTCCCTGAAATATCAGCAAAGTTTAAAACATGTGGTTATCACTCTTCAAATACTACATATGAGGAACATGTCAGTCTTATAAATTAAGAAGTAAAAATTGCCTTAGTGGGATATTTTGATAAATTATACCAGCATTGTTGTATCCAGAGATTGGAATAGTATATAGCTGTATAAAAATAAGTAAGATCTAGACTTAATAACCTGAAAAGAGTTCATGAAATATTGTCAAGCAAGAAAAGTCAGTTGCATTTATGTGTATAGGTTGGTCCTAGTTTTATAAAACTAAACCATCTCTATCTTGATATGTCTGTTTTTTGTTATGTGTTAGGGTGTACAGAGGAAGCTGAAGAAAGCACCCTGGGCTATTGTCATTACTTACCTTAGGAGGCATGATGGAAATACTGCAGAGGGACAGATATGAATTTATTCTTCATGTGCCTTTTAGTTATTTTACCGCTCACCAAAATATACGTTACTTTTGTCATTAAGGGCTTCCCTGATAGCTCAGTTGGTAAAGAATCCACCTGCAATTCGGGAGACCCCAGTTTGATTCCTGGGTCAGGAAGATCCTCTGGAGAAGGAAAAGGCTACCCACTCCAGTATTCTTGGACTTCCCTTGTGGCTCAAAAATGATTTAAGTTGAATGATGATGGTAAAGACAGTCAGAAGTGTCACTTAGTTTTAGAGTAGTATCTGGACACTCCTGTGTCAACCAAACTGGACATGACAACTTCAGGGTGAATTGTATTTCCTTTCGTATTTTTCTCCCCCATGTGATGGATCAGGAAACCTTTCTGGCACTATTGGCCTCCAGGGCATGGGAAGCAAGGAAGTGCTAACTGTGCTGGCCCATGTTCCTCTGTTGCCTCCAGTCAGCTCAGGGCAAACAAGGCTGGAAGCTATGAAGAAACAATTGTGCTCCAGCTTTTTCCCCCTCTCCTGTGCTAGCACAGTGTGCAAAGCTGTTCATTAGTTAGTGATCAGAATTTACTCCACTCCCTACTATATATTTCAAACTGGTAAAGAGATACAGATAAATCCTGTGTAAGCATGTTGCTTTCTAAATCCAGATTTTGGCAGGAAGAAGTGATGTATCTGTTTTCTAGTCTACCAGTCTACAACTAAAGTGTGTTCTGTAAAAAGAATGATGGTTTCTGTAAAATTTTAAACACAGAGGGAAATATTCTTCTCTACAAAAAGTCATTCAACTTTGATTTCTCAAACATCCCATATCTGCCCTACATTGCAAAGTAATGGCATTTTTATTAATTAATTAATGAAAATAGTCTTGAGGTCTGTGTTGAATAAATGCCTGACTCAATAAAGGACAGAAATGGTATGGACCTAACAGAAGCAGAAGATATTAAGAAGAGGTAGCAAGAATACACAGAAGAACTGTACAAAAAAGAGCTTCATGATCCAGATAATCATGATGGTGTGATCACTCACCTAGAGCCAGACATCCTGGAATGGGAAGTCAAGTGGGCCTTAGAAAGTATCACTACGAACAAAGCTAGTGGAGGAGATGGAATTCCAGTTGAGCTATTTCAAATCCTGAAAGATGACACTGTGAAAGTGCTGCACTCAATATGCCAGCAAATTTGGAAAACTCAGCAGTGGCCACAGGACTGGAAAAGGTCAGTTTTCATTCCAATCCCATTGAAAGGCACTGCCAAAGAAAGCTCAAACTACTGCACAATTGCACTCATCTCACAAGCTAGTAAAGTAATACTTAAAATTCTCCAAGCCAGGCTTCAGCAATACGTGAACCGTGAAATTCAAGATGTTCAAGCTGGTTTTAGAAAAGGCGGAGGAACCAGAGATCAAATTGCCAACATCCGCTGAGTCATCAAAAAAGCATGAGGTCCAGAAAAACATCTATTTCTGCTATATTGACTATGCCAAAGCCTTTGACCGTGTGGATCACAATAAATTGTGGAAAATTCTGAAAGAGATGGGAATACCAGACCACCTGACCTGCCTCTTGAGAAATCTGTATGCAGGTCAGGAAGCAACAATAAGAACTGGACACGGAACAACACACTGGTTCCAAATAGGAAAAGGAGTACATCAAGGCTGTATATAGTCACCCTGCTTATTTAACTTATATGCAGAGTACATCATGAGAAACACTGGACTGGAAGAAACACAAGCTGGAATCAAGATTGCCGGGAGAAATATCAATAACCTCAGATATGCAGATGACACCACCCTTATGGCAGAAAGTGAAGAGGAACAAAAGAGCTTCTTGATGAAAGTGAAAGAGGAGAGTGAAAAAGTAGGCTTAAAGCTCAACATTCAGAAAACGAAGATCATGGCAGCTGGTCCCATCACTTCATGGCAAATAGGTGGGGAAACAGTGGAAATAGTGTCAGACTTTATTTTTCTGGGCTCTGAAATCACTGCAAATGGTGATTGCAGCCATGAAATTAAAAGACGCTTACCCCTTGGAAGGAAAGTTATGACCAACCTAGACAGCATATTAAAAAGCAGAGACATTTCTTTGCCAACAATAGTCTTTCTAGTTCAAGGCTATATTTTTTCCAGTGGTCATTTATGGATGTGAGAGTTGGACTGTAAAGAAAGCTGAGCGCCAAAGAATTGATGCTTTTGAACTGTGGTGTTGGAGAAGACTCTTGAGAGTCCCTTGGACTGCAAGGAGATCCAACCAGTCCATTCTGAAGGAGATCAGCCCTGGGTTTTCAGTGGAAGGATTGATGTTGAAGCTGAAACTCCAATACTTTGGCCATCTGATGCGAAGAGTTGACTCATTGGAAAAGACCCTGATGCTGGGAGGGATTGGGGGCAGGAGGAGAAGGGGACAATAGAGGATGAGATGTTTGGATGGCATCACCAACTCAATGGAAATGGGTTTGGGTGGACTCCGGGAGTTGGCGATGGATAGGGAGGCCTGGCAAGTTGCAGTTCATAGGGTTGCAAACAGTCAGACATGACTGAGTGACTGAACTAAACTGAACTGAAATAACTAACTTAACAAATAACTAATTTCATCACTTCTCACAAGTCCTTTCACTTCTTTGGTTTTCAATTTCCTTAGTTAAAAAGTAAGAGACTGCACATTAGGATCCTGTAGAAAGCTTTTAGAGAAACCCAGATGCCAGGGTCCTATCCCAAACACAAAATCTGAATGTCTGAGGGAGAAACTGAGGTGTACAGTTTGTGCTTCCTTGGTGATGATAATGTGCATTTCAGGCAGAAAACTACTGGATCAAATGGTCTCTCTTTTTCTAACATTTGTCTTTATAATATAGCATATCTATAATGTATTAATTATGATGTGTATCTTACACAACAGTGTGATTAAATATTAATGTATCCCTATATGTTAATTTTGGCATCATATATATATTTGTATATGTGTATATAGAGGGAGCACTGGAGAAGGGAATGGCAACCCACTCCAGTATTCTTGCCTGGGAAATCCTATGGACAGAGGGGCCTGGTGGGCTACTGTCCATGGTGTCCCAAAGAGTCTGACACAACTGAGTGATTAACACAACAACATATAGAGGGAAACTCTGTCTTGAACCTGTTTGAAAGAATCTGGGACAGTTTGTAGCCCTGCCCTCTGGATTTCTTCCAATTTCTAATATAACACACTAGAAAGGTCCTTCTGATCTTTCTCCACAATCTTAGAGCAGATCTCCTAATTTAAATTTTCCCAAGTCAGCCATGCTGTCTAAGGACTTTTAATTATCATTATCATTTTTTAAAATGTGTTTGTTTATTTGACTGTGCTGGGTCTGTTGTTGCCTGGGCTTTTCTCTAGTTGGGTGAGCGGGGGCTAATCTCTAGTTGCAATGCTCAGGTTCTCATTGCAGTGGCATCTCTTGTTCCTGAGCATGGGCTCAGGGTGCAAGGGCTTCAGCAGGCGCAGCTTGAGGGCTCAGTAGTTGCAGCTCCTGGGCTTTAGAGCACAGGCTCAATAGTTGTGGTGTTCCACAGTGTGTGGGATCTTCCCAGACCAGGGAACCCATGTCTCCTGCATTGGCAGACAGATTCTTTACCAATGAGCCACCAGGGAAGCCCTATCATTATCATATTTTAAAAATGTATTTAGTATGGAAACTTCTAATTCTGGAAGTTGGTAAAAACTAACAGTGCATCTGAGGCCAATTTAACAAGAATTTGTTGGGTGCCTGTGGGGCACCAAACTGTAGTCTAAACCCTTGGGATATAAAGTAGACATGACTCTTGTCTTTAGAGAACACACCCTTTAATCAGAGAGGCAGACAGACAGAGGAATTATAATACCAGATAACCAGGGGTATAGAACAGATGCCAAGTGTGGCATGAGAAACACACTGGACCAATAAAAGCTTCACAGTCTGGTCAGGACAGGATTTAGAGAGGAGATGAGGATTAGCTGGATCCTGAAGGATGGGTGGATGTTTGGGAGAATGAAATAGGAGGGCAGGCCATTATGGGGAGAAGCCCATCATTGGGTTTAGAAGCAAAAAGTTGTTTTTGTTCCAAACCTTTGGGTTCCCTAAATGCAGGAGATACAGGAGAAATGGGTTTGATCCCTGGGTCAGATCCCCTGAAGGAGGAAGTAGAAACCCACTTCAGTAATCTCACCCGGAGAATTCCATGGATAGAGGAGCCTGATAGGCTATCGTATATAGGGTCTCAAAGAGTCAGACACAACTGAGCGCACACACATACATACATATGTGCCCTTCAGATCATCAGGAGCAATGCCTAAGAGTGTTTGCCCTGGCTTTAAGCATCAGAGTGACAGAGCAGCTGCCATCGGAAGCATTGCCTGTCATCAGGGAAAAGGGGGACAGAAACTGGCAAAGCCACATTGGTCCACAAAGCTTAAGCCTGGAGGGAACAAACACCGCTTCTGTGTATATGTCTAGAAGTCAGATAGCCAAGGCTACCCCCAAAGAACCTTTGTGTCCAGAAGGTAGAGAATTGGAACAAATGAATGACCACATAACTTTATCTTCTTCCCCTTTCACACACAAATATACTAAAACCGTTTTTATATTCAAATAAGCATGAATCCAAAGAAAAATCTATTTTCCTTTTTTGGGACTCCTCAATTCCAGTTTCTCATCTTTTTTTCATGTTCATCATACAGCAAATCTGAAGTTTATTATTCTTTATCAAATGCTTTAATTATTTTATTCGTGTGTTAAAACAACTAAAACAAAATAGCACAGGCTGGCTGGATTAAATGACAGAAATGGATTTGCTGACAGGTCTGGAGGCTGGAAGTCTAAGATCAAGGTGTTGGCAGATGTGGTTTCTTCTGAGACTTCTCCTCAGTTTGCAATTGCCACCTTCGTGCTGTGTCCTCCCATGGCCTTTCCTCTGAATTCATGTACCTGTAGTGTCTCTTTCTCATTAGAACACTGGTCAGTGGATTAAGACCCACTCATCTTATGTATCTTGTTGCTACTGCTAAGTCACTTCAGTTGTGTCTGACTCTGTGCGACCCCATAAACGGCAGCCCATGAGGCTCCCCCGTCCCTGGGGTTCTCCAGGCAAGAACACTGGAGTGGGTTGCCATTTCCTTCTGCAATACATGAAAGTGAAAAGTGAAAGTGAATTGGCTCAGTCGTGTCCGACTCTTAGTGACCCCATGGACTGCAGCCTACCAGGCTCCTCTGCCCATGGGATTTTCCAGGCAAGAGTAGTGGAGTGGGATGCCATTGACCCACTCATCTTATGTATCTTATGTAAGTTTAATTACTGCTTTAAAGGCCCTGTCTCCATATACAGTCATATTGGGGTTTAGGGCTTCAAGATATGAATTTTGGGGATGGACACAATTCAGTCTAAAACAATTACGGTCACCACATACAGAATACATTTTTAGTATTTTAATCTGTTTTTCTTAATGTCTTTTTATACTGAAGAGAATCTCTAAATTAAAATTTTCTCATTCTTTAGCTTTCATAACTCTTAGCATTGAAGTTTTTTTTCCTGTTGCTCCTACTTTTGAGTCCCTTTGGCTTCTTCTGACTATGTATTATTTGCCTGAGAGATATTATTCATGTTCATGACTTCAGTTACCACCTCTGTACATGGTGAATCTGGCATCACACATCCAGTCCACCAATTTTGGCCCATATATCCAACAGCAAACTTCCATGGTATTTGTGGTTTTTATGACATGGGCATCATCCAATGCCTTTTTGAAATGTAGAATCTTGGAACTTGCCCCCTCCCAAACTGTTGAATCCAAATCTACATTTTGGCCAGATCCCCAGATGATGTTATAAATGTTAAGTCTGTAAAGTAGGCTTCTACTTGATTACTTTCTCTGAAGATTTAAAAAATCTTGAACTGAATATGTCAAGAATGGAATGAATTATTAATTAGTTTTCACTCATTCATTGATTTGGTAACTACTTATGGAGTGTACTATATCCTTTACCACTGCTACATTGGTGAACAAAGCAAACCAATAACCCCTGTCTACTTCAATTTTTTACTGGAGTGTGGAAGACAGATAAGAAATAATAAAACACTGTAAATAAGTATGTTATATGCTCAAATAGAAAGTAATATGTGCCATGGGAAGATGAAAATCTTGAGAAAAATAAGGGCAACTATTAAGATAGTGGGGGATACTGAGAAGGTGATGTTTCCTTTCCTTTATTTCTTTTTTAAATTTAAACTTTTTTTAAAAATGGTTGATTTACAATGTTGTGTTAGTTTCTGCTGTACAGAGAAGTGAATCAGTTAAAATATATATGCATCCACTCTTTTTTAGATTCTTTTCTCATATAGGCCATTACAGAGTTTGAGTAGAGTTCCCTGTGCTATAGAGTAGGATTTTATTATCTATTTTATTTATGGTAGCGTGTATGTCAATCCAAATCTCCCAATTTATCCCTCCATACGTTTCCTTTATTTCTTATCTCAGTAAAGAATAAGTCTTTTCATTAGTCACCTGATGGAAGACAATTAAAAGTTATCTTAACGTCTTTACTTTACCTGTGAATTCTAGGTTCCTAATGTTTTTCTGATGTTGACTGACAAGTGTTGTTTTTTTTTTTTTTTCCTATCCTCATACTTCTCCCTTTCAACTTGGTTATAGTCCCCTTGGTTATAGGCCTTGATGCTGGGAAAGACTGAAGGCAAAAGGAGAAGGGGGTGGCAGAGGATGATATGGATAGAATCAACTCAATGGATTTGAATTTGAGCAAATTCCCAGAGATAGCAGAGGACAGAGGAGCCTGGCGTGCTATAGTCCATGAGCTCTCAAATAGTCAGACACGACTTAGCAACTGAACACCAATAGCACCACATGGGCCCCTAAGTGACCTCACTGCACTTCTGTCTGTTTCCACATTACGGCAATGACGGTGATGGCTTTCACTTGCCGGCTGGGAAACTTTAATGGCTCTCACTGCCTTATTAATAAAACTGAAACATCTTATGATGATCAGGATGGCTAACTAGAATCTTGCCTCCTTCTCCCTTTAACTATAATTCCCATGAACACACTCCTCAGTAGCCAAACTAACTGCATATGACTCTCTGAACACACAGTGCTCTCTTTCCTTTTTACCCCTGCTCATCCTGACCTTTGTTGTTTGCTGCTTCTTTTTTTGCATGAAACATGAAAATGTTATCTTTGTATTTCCTGATTCCTCCTCTGTCCTCAAACATGACCCTATTTACTAACACTGTATTATTATTGTGGATTTTTATCAGGATATATATTCTTAGAAGGCAGAGCTATTTTGTTTAGCTGTGAACCCCTGGCACCAACACAGAGCTTGGTATGCCATAGTGTTTAGTATTTTGTGACAAATAGTTGATAGGTGACGGTTTATGGAATGAGTGGAAGTCTTCTAAGAGATGATCCTTTCAGAGAGAATGAGGGCAAAGGCATAGAGGTATGTCTGGAGAATAACAAGCACTTTTGTGGAACCCTAAACTGTGGATTGGGTTGCTGAAATTGAGTGTCTTATATACCTTTCTAAGAAGACTAGATTTCATGCTGTAGAGAATAGAGAGGCATAGATGACTTTACGCAAATGAATGGCATAGTCTGTGGACTACCAGATTTGAATTTCTGTAGATGAATCTCATGGAGGATGGGAGGTGATTGTTAAGGAACAAATGGGAGGTATGTCCTCCAGGTGCAGTGATTCCAGTGAAAAGATTAAGACTTAAGCTAAGGCAATGGCAGAAGCATTGGAAAGGAGGCTGGAAAATAAAGATGTAAAGTTTCCCTACTACGACATATTGGGTGTGAAAGAAGAAATGGAAGAAAGACAACATTTACCAATATTAAAGTTGGAGTTTTAGGGACCATAAAAATATCTATTCATGATCAGTTTGAAAGTCTCCACGTCTACCAACTCATGGGGAAAGGCCCTGATACTGGGAAAGATTAAGGACAAGAGGAGAAGGGGACAACAGAGGTTGAGATTGTAGGATGGCATCACTGACTCAATGGACATGAGTTTGAGCAAACTCCAGGAGATAATGAAGGACAGGGAAGCCTGGCATGCCACAGTCCATGGGGTCACAAAGAGACACAACTAAGCGACTGAATAGCAACATCTGCAGCCATTTGTGCCAGGCCTCTTCATTTCCAGAGGATTCTTTGATTCCAAACAGGTGGTCATTTATGTTGGATAGAAATCAGGAATGGAGTCACACATCTTCTCATTCATTAAACCCCACTCTCTAAGAAAGAACCAATCAATTTCATCAATTATATTTTCGCAGCTGCAGCATGAGAATTGATGTTTGTTCAATCCATTATAGTTAGTGGAACATAGCCATCAAGGAGAGACTTATTTTCTAGTAGAGGAAATCGATAAAATATAGATAATCATTTAACTGTGTTAGTGAGAAGATAGAGCATCTTTTTTCTTTTGACTGAGAATTATTTATAAATTTGTGCTTCCTGTGACCGTTTTGTTATTACTTGTCTGGTCAAGCTTTGCTAAGGAAAGGTGAAAGTGAAAGTCGCTCAGCCGTATCCAACTCTGCCACACCATGATTATATAGTCCATGGAATTCTCCAGGCCAGAATACTGAAGTGGGTAGCCTTTTTCTTCTCCAGGGGATCTTCCCAACCTAGGGATTGAACCCAGGTCTCCTGCATTGCAGGTGGATTCTTTACGAGCTGAGCCACAAGGGAAGCCCAAGAATACTGGAGTGGGTAGGCAGAAAGTGAAGAGGAACTAAAGAGCTTCCTATTAAAAGTGAAAGAGGAGAGTGAAAAAGCTGGTTTAAAACTCAACATTCAAAAAACAAAGATCACGGCATCTGGTCCCATCACTTCATGGGAAATAGATGGGGAAACAATGGAAACAGTGTCAGACTTTATTTTCTTGGGCTCCAAAATCACTGCGAATCTTCCCGACCCAGGAATTGAACCAGGGTCTCAAAAGTTTGATTAAATACTCACCAGACACTTGCCATGGGAACATCTGATTTTCTCTATGATTGCAAATCTTACATATTTGAAAGTTGTATTTATCCTTCCAATAGAGTGGTGGTTTTTTACAACTCCAGCAGTTTTATATCACTAGTTCTTCAAATACCAGTGAGAGAAAATCACAAGTTGAAACTTGAGGCTTAGTGCTTTCAAAATTAGATTTAATTTTTAAAAATTTGATTATTCCAGCTATAATTTATAACCACCCCTGCTGTTTAATTTCACTTTCAAAAAAATTCTTTCAAAAGTATCAATGGGGAATGCGGTTTCATAATTGCAGTATTTTAATCACGCATCCTACAAATTTCTGAAGTTTACTGCCCTTCCAACATTTCCATCTCCTGTCCCTGCCTTTTGGTCCAGGGGACATTTCATCTGGATCAGACTAGTATGTTTTCTTTTTTCCCCCAGAACCCTTATGTATGTAAAAAAGTTCAAAACTAATGTCTTTAAGACTTGGTCTTTTGAAATGCTAGAACTCAAGGTTTTGAGACCTCAAAGCTTTGGCTTTAAAACTGCAAAGTCTTGGATTTCTAAATTGAAAAACTTCCGTTTTGTTGAGTTTCCTCTTTGCGCAATTTATACTGAAAAGGGAAGCAGTATGAGAGGGAAAATAACTTAGCAAATGTATTATACATTGCTCACTCCAATCACTTTTATTTTCATGCTGCTGAAGTGTGTCACATACCTGAGTTCTCTCATATTTAGTAAAGATGTATCGCTTTATGTTCTTAGACACCAAAGAGAAGACCCAGATGGGAGAATCACCCAAACCTACTAAACTTTTAATCAGTAAGCAGTCAGCCAGCTTCTTGTAAGCCTCTGACATTTCTATATGGAAAAGAAAGTAATTAGTACCACTAACTACTGGTAACTACTGGTTTAAATACCAGTAGCTAGTGAGGGCTTTTAGGGAATCTAATAAAGTGACATGTGTCTGTGTGTGTGTATGTACTATTCACAATTTCTTGGACCAATAGACATCACCAGATGGTCAACACCAAAATCAGATTGATTATATTCTTTGTAGCCAAAGATGGAGAAGCTCTATACAGTCAGCCAGTCAAGACCAGGAGCTGACTGTGGCTCAGATCATGACTTACTTATTGCCAAATTCAGACTTGAATTGAAGAAAGTAGGGAAAACCACTAGACCATTCAGGTATGACCTAAATCAAATCCCTTATGATTATACAGTGGAAGTGAGAAATAGATTTAAGGGCCTAGATCTGATAGATAGAGTGCCTGATGAACTATGGAATGAGGTTCATGACACTGTACAGGAGACAGGGATCAAAGCCATCCCATGGAAAAGAAATGCAAAAAAGCAAAATGGCTGTCTGGGGAGGCCTTACAAATAGCTGTGAAAAGAAGAGAAGTGAAAAGCAAAGGAGAAAAGGAAAGATATAAGCATTTGAATGCAGAGTTCCAAAGAATAGCAAGAAGAGATAAGAAAGCCTTCTTCAGCGATCAATGCAAAGAAATAGAGGAAAACAACAGAATGGGAAAGACTAAAGATCTCATCAAGAAAATTAGAGATACCAAGGGAACATTTCATGCAAAGATGGGCTCGATAAAGGACAGAAATGGTATGGACCTAACAGAAGCAGAAGATATTAAGAAGAGATGGCAAGAATACACAGAAGAACTGTACAAAAAAGATCTTCATGACCCAGATAATCACGAAGGTGTGATCACTGACCTAGAGCCAGACATCCTGGAATGGGAAGTCAAGTGGGCCTTAGAAAGCATCACTACAAACAAAGCTAGTGCAGGTGATGGAATTCCAGTGGAGCTCTTTCAAATCCTGAAAGATGATGCTGTGAAAGTGCTGCACTCAATATGCCAGCAAATTTGGAAAACTCAGCCCTGGCCACAGGACTGGAAAAGGTCAGTTTTCATTCCGATCGCAAAGAGAGGCAATGCCAAAGAATGCTCAAACTACCGCACAATTGCACTCATCTCACACGTTAGTAAAGTAATGCTCAAAATTCTCCAAGCCAGGCTTCAGCAATATGTGAACTGTGAACTTCTTGATGTTCAAGCTGGTTTTAGAAAAGGCAGAGGAACCAGAGATCAAATTGTCAACATCCGCTGGATCATGGAAAAAGCAAGGAGAGTTCCAGAAAAACATCTATTTCTGCTTTATTGACTATGCCAAAGCCTTTGACTGTGTGGATCACAATAAACTGTGAAAAATTCTGAAAGAGATGGGAATACCAGACCAGCTAATCTGCCTTTTGAGAAATCTATATGCAGGTCAGGAAGCAATAGTTAGAACTGGACATGGAACAACAGACTGGTTCCAAATAGGAAAAGGAGTACGTCAAGGCTGTATATTGTTACCCTGCTTATTTAACTTATATGTGGAGTACATCATGAGAAACGCTGGGCTGGAAGAAGCACAAGTTGGAATCAAGATTGCTGGGAGAAATATGAATAACCTCAGATATGCAGATGACACTACCCTTATGGCAGAAAGTGAAGAGGAACTCAAAAGCCTCTTGATGAAAGTGAAAGTGGAGAGTTAAAAAGTAGGCTTAAAGCTCAACATTCAGAAAACGAAGATCATGGCATCTGGTCCCATCACTTCATGGGAAATAGATGGGGAAACAGTGGAAACAGTGTCAGACTTTATTTTTCTGGGCTCCAAAATCACTGCAGATGGTGATTGAAGCCATGAAATTAAAAGACGCTTACTCCTTGAAAGGAAAGTTATGACCAAACTAGATAGCATATTCAAAAGCTTTACTTTTGAAAGTAAAGAGACATTACTTTCATATTCAAAGAGACATTACTTTGCCAACAAAGGTTTGTCTAGTCAAAGCTATGGTTTTTCCAGTGGTCATGTATGGATGTGAGAGTTGGACTGTGAAGAAGGATGAGGGCTGAAGAATTGATGCTTTTGAACTGTGGTGATGGAGAAGACTCTTGAGAGTCCCTTGGACTGCAAGGAGATCCAACCAGTCCATTCTGAAGGAGATCAGCCCTGGGATTTCTTTGGAAGGAATGATGCTAAAGCTGAAACTCCAGTACTTTGGCCACCTCATGCGAAGAGTTGACCCATTGGAAAAGACTTTGATGCTGGGAGGGATTGGGGACAGGAGGAAAAGGGGACGACAGAGGATGAGATGGCTGGATGGCATCACTGACTCAATGGACCTGAGTCTGAGTGAACTCCGCGAGTTGGTGATGGACAGGGAGGCCTGGTGTGCTGCGATTCATGGAGTTACAAGGAGTCAGACACGTCTGAGCGACTGAACTGAACTGAATACTTATATAAAGTTCATACCCAGTGAAAACTTTTATTTAAGAGAATAAATTTGAATATATTTTTTAAAAGATGTATTTTTTGTTTATATTGTTAGAGAAGTATTAAATATATAAAAATAAGTAGAGAATTGTAAGAGCTGCCTTCTAAACATTATGCATAACATTATGCCATTTATATTGGCATTTCTTATGAACTTTGGGGTTTAACTGCTTTCTTTGTTTTTCCATTCAGAGAATTTATCAACAGCCTTCGACTGTACAGGACATTCTATGGGGGCCTGGCTGATCAACTTTGTGCTAATGAATTAGATGCTGCTGATGGACTACCATGCTGGAATGGAGAAGACATAGTAAAAAGGTATTTTATGTGTGGTGATCTATGAAAACCTAGCAGCCACTTTCATCTTTGTTTTTTTTTCCCCCCTGTTCTTTAATGCGTTACTTCAGATTTAACTTTGCCCCACAGGTCAGAGGATCCATTAATTCCTTCTCTTTTGTTTGTCCAAGAAAAATTTAATTCTTCTGACATTTTAGAAATGTGGATAGCATTATGTGGTGTTCTAAAAGGTCTCTTGTCTTTGGTATCCGTCTATGGCTTACTGTACAATCTCACTTTTTCTATTAGGTGTTATTTAACGTCTAGCCAATCTGTCTTGTTTCTCAAATATCTTTTTTTTTTTTTTTTACTTTAAATTTATGGCTATTTAGAACGTGAGGACATTTAGTGAAATGTGATACCTGGGCAAAGATTCGTTGATATCTGGGTATATGTCACCACAGTGTCAATATGGGTTTCACAGGTGGTGCTGGTGGTGAAGAACCTGCTGCCAATGCAGTACACAAAGCAGATGTGGGATTTGATCTCTGGGTCAGAAAGATCCCCTGGAGGAGGGCATGGCAACCCACTCCAGTATTCTTGCCTGGAGAATCCCCATGGACAGAAGAGCCTGGTGGGCTACAGTCCATGGAGTTGCAGAGTCAGACGTGGCTGAAGCAACTTAGCACACAGCACAGTGTTCGTGTCCTCCCTACAGTTGTCTCTTTGAGTGTATGTGAGAAAGCGGCATGGGGAGAGAGAGCGAGCGATAGAGAGAGCTGGTACTTTTATGTACATCTGTTGGAGGCATTGTTTATTTATATACTGTCCATTGTTCTCAAGCTCAAGAGTGAATTTTTTTTTTACCTTTTTTTTCTCACTGTCTAGAATTTCTTTGAGTTTATTTTCCTTCGCTTCCTATAACTGGTCGTGCTCTCAAGTAATTTCTTGAGCTTGAGAAAGTCCTATTTTCTCTCTAAAACCATAGTGTTGGTCCAAGTAATTGGCAGGAAATTAGTTGATTTTCTAGTGCTAGTGATTATCATAGAATGTAGGCCTGTGCTGTGTTCGGATTTGAATGTTTTAGTGTATTTTATATTGAGAAATCAGCCAAAAAATAGGGTGTTACATTTTCTGATTTATAAACACACCTACTCCATATAAGGATAGGTAGTTTAGTTACCACAAAAGTGATGATTTCATTTAAAATGTCATTTAGCAAGTTCAATTTGCTATGATAAACATATACTATAATTAATGTGAGTATAAATTCATGTAATAAAAACTTTATTTCTGAGTGATCATACTCATTATAGTTACATTCCTGGTATAGTAGAATGATTACTTATAGTTTATATTCAAATATCTCATAAGAAATCTTTGATTTCACAGAAAATAATTACTGAAGGTAGGAACTATAATTAAATTTAAATAAAATATTCGGCTGACATGGCTAGTGTTCTTTTCTCATTATGCTCCTTCGATGTTGAAATGTGTTCTTAAATATATCTTTCTTGCCTTTACTGAGAATAGTCATGGCATGCATAGTATTTTGAGTTCTTGCAGTATTCATGTTAATAAGATTTCTGCCACTTAGATCTAGTAATTAAATTCTACTTTGACTTATACTTTCTCTTTTCCCATTGTTCAAACCAGAATTGAATATTTTTGTGTATTAACAATTTTTCTACAAGAGCTAATGAGTTTTCATGGTGATTAATGAATGATTTAGTTCAGAATATACATATATTTAATATACAACATTACATTATATTATACATTTGATTCTAGAGCTGCAAGAGCCCTAGTTTCAATTTGTCCCATTCCTCTAGATTATTTGGTCAGGGGGTTGTATAATAGGAAATACTGTTGAAGAAATCAATGGTTTGGGAAAACTTTTCAGAGGGATAGTATTTTTAACTCAAAGATAAACCTACATTTCTCCAAAGAAGACATACAGATGGCTAACAAACACATGAAAAGATGCTCAACATCGCTCATTATTAGAGAAATGCGAATCAAAACTACAATGAGATATCACCTCACACTGGTCAGAATGGCCATCGTCAAAAAGTCTACAAACAATAAATGCTGGAGAGGGTGTGGGAAAAAGGGAACACTCTTGCACTGTTGGTGGGAATGTAAATTGATTCAGCCACTATGGAAGATGGTATGGAGATTCCTTAAAGAACTAGCAATAAAACCACCATATAACCCAGCAATCCCACTCCTAGGCACATACCCTGAGGAAACCAAAATTGAAAAAAACACATGTATCCCACTGTTCTTTGCAGCACTATTTACAATAGCTAGAACATGGAAGCAGCCATGTCCATCGACAAATGAATGGATAAAGTGGTGGTACATATACACAATGGAATTACTCAGCCATAAAAAGGAAGCCCTTTGAGTCAGTTCTAATGAGGTGGATGAACCTAGAACCTATTATACAGAGTGAAGTAAGTCAGAAAGAGAAAGATAAATATCATATTCTAACACATATACAGAATCTAGAAAAATGGTACTTAAAAATTTACTTACAGGGCAGCAATGGAGAAACAGACATGGAGAATAGACTGGTGGACATGGGGAAAGGGGAGGAGAGAGTGAGATGCATGGAAAGAGTAACATGGAAACTTATATTACCATGTGTAAAATAGACAGTCAATAGGAATTTGCTGTATGGCTCAGGAAACTCAAACTGGGGCTCTGTGTCAACCTGGAGTGGTGGGATGGGGAGGGAGATGGTGGGGGGTGTTCAGGAGGGAGGGGATATATGTATACCTATGACTGATTCATGTTGAAGTTTGACAGAAAACAACAAAATTCTGCAAAGCAATTATCCTTCAATAAAAACATAAATAAATTTTTAAAGATATATTTTCTTCTACATGATATATGTTTTAAGACCTCATTCATGGTTTATGAATAAAGAAAGCTTATCTGTAGCAAGAACTCTCCATGGGAAGCATCCACATTTCTGGTAAAGAAAGTGAGCAATTCTCATTATTCTCAGTTGCTTCCACCTCCTGTCTTCCTTTTCCATACCACCCAGCCTCCGGATTGTCAGTTGCTTCCAAGAGCCCTACGTGACTCCACTCTCCTGTGAACACCTTTTACTTCACTTAATTTTCCCTCATATAGCCCTTCTACCTCATCACCTTAGCTGCCATTTTCCCTTCCCTCAGGATGTTTTTCCTCTTTATGTTTTTCCTCTTTTCCCTGTCTCATGGGTCACCAATCTACTCCTTGCCTCACCAGGCCAGCCGATGAGCCTCACACACTAGCTCCCTACCACCTCTATAGGCTACTTCCCAAATGAACATTTTTCAAGCCTGATTGTTTTCCAGCACTCAACTAAGGTTTCATAAGAATCATCTCATTGAATTCTCCCCCAAATTTTCTTCCTAATGCTTTAGAGTAAGCTGATTTTGTGGTGTCTCTTTTCTGCTCGATCTTGAGAAAACTCTTTTCTGTACCTTAAATTGTAATTTCATTCATGGCTCTGCTAGTTTTTGATATAAACTTAGATCAGGAATTTTTTTCAATGCAAAGTCTATGCTAAAATATAAATATCCATCATATCTGGTTTAACATGGTATATTGACCATTGAATATTACGTGGCAGTCAAAAATGATTCATGTTTATATTTGCTAAAGCAGAATAAGTTCAAATAACTATTAAATAAAGATAGTTAAAAGTTGGATATTAAGTATTTTATCAGAAGATTTGAATAAGTAAAAATACTAATATTGGTTCCACATAGAATATTTCTGGGCAGTTATGTGAAAACTGCTAATATACTTAAAGTACTGGGGAGGCTTTATTTTTTATTTGCATTATATTTATTGATTGATATTTAATGAAAACATGTTACAGTGATGTTAGAATTATGGGCCATTATTATTTTCTTCTTTTTATAATTCTTTTTTGAGATAAATGCACTATTTTTATATTTTGTTTCTAACCAATTTTGACTTTTATAGTAATTTTATGATATAGATTTTTCAAAAAATTGATGGATATGTTTTAATACTGAACCACTGAATTTATCTAAAATGGCTTTAATGTAAAGTCAAGTTCTGATGAATTTTACAATCCTGAACTATTAGCTGCTTTTTCCTTGAGAAAAACAAAGTATAGTGTGAAAATACTAAGATCCCCAAATAGAATATTCATTTTAGAGACCCAAAGTTGATTGAAATAAATAATGCCATCAAATTTTGAAGAAATGAATATTAAGTGAATGTATACCACATTTGGTGGAGAAGGAAATGACAACCCACTCCAATATTCTTGCCTGGAGAATTCCATGGACAGGGGAGTCTGGTGGGCTACGGTCCGTGGGATCGCAAAGAATCAGACACGACTGAGTACACAGCACGTACCACATTTGGAGATAGTAGGAATTTTTATTTTGCTTTTATATGCTGGGTTGTAATACTCTGAGATTTAATCTAGAGAAATTATGCCAAACACATCAATAGGATAAATTTGTGACCCAGATTGAGGCTATCATTTACTATAAGAGTGAAGTGATTATTTTGGCAAGATTTCTTCTCCTGGAGGCATTTTTAAGGAGATGATTGATAACATTATTTATGTGCATAGACGTCCTGCCTTAAAAAAATAGGAGAACCATACAGCTTGTTTCAATATTATGACAGGCCTACAAACTGGGTCAAATCACCTTTTTGTTCATCAAAAGAGGTGGAATTCCTTTGTGGTTGAAGATGAAATATGTCAAATAGCTGTAGCATATTAATTTATGAAACAATCTCTTTTAGTTCAAATGATTTTGAACAGTGCATATATACCGTATACACTATCAAGACACCAAGGTACATAGCTCAAGCGATTCCTGATTAACGATGAAAATGTATCACTAAAATCCACATAGTCTCTATCTCTTTCCTCCCATCTTTTCATCATGAAACAAAAGTGTTCTCTGAAAGGCCTGCCAGTGTCTACTCTGCTGAGTTCCCTGTGGTTGCAAATTGATTGTTTGAAGGCTTTCACTTGTCTTTCTGAGTACTAAAGTTCAGATGACAGCTGCTTAATTTCCAGGCTTTCTTTTTCCTTTTTGATTAATAGACAGATAATCCAGTAACTCTCCTTCGATCTCCAGGAATTTATGACTTCTGCAGCAACTCTTAAACTAGCCAATAGCTGTTAAGTATTCTATTAAAATAAACAATCCATGTGATTTCTACTTCATCTTGATGTAGTTAATATTCTATAATGCTATTTTCTTAACACAGTGTTTTCTTTTTGAACTCTTCTGCTAAGGTGCCCCATGTCAACATATTATAATTGAATTTAAAAAATCAGAAAAGAATATAAAACCTGAAAAAAAATCTGAGATTTTATACTTATGTATTATCAGTTTTCTTTCCATCAAATGACATTTTTCCTGGCCATAACTTTTTTTAATCTCACTTTCCCCCACTTTTTACCCATTATTTATCTGCAAAACTACTTCATCTTCAAATTTTCTGTTTCTTCCTGACTTTCCTATATTCAGTTATATGTTCTTTTTTTTTTAAAACCCCCAGCTTAGTTTCCAAATGTCACAGACATTTAAACCCACTCAGGTCTCAAGATTGTACTAATGTAACAACTGGCTGTTTTTCCTGTGTTGCTTATGCAAAGGCAATATGTTCTTTATGACTTTAACACCAGCTTGTTTTCTATTTTTTACCCCTTGCAATTTCTACCTATTCAATCAGGTTAATATTGAAGCATACCTTTGTAATAATCATCATTGTTATCATACCTTTGGCTTATCTTACTTGGTTTGGAATTGGAGGTCACTTAAAATGAGTGATTATGAGGCGTCCCCACTCCTACTCCATCACAACAATCTGCCATGAACTTTGATAGTTCCACTATTCCACTAATATGAAATAATTTTAAATTAAATACTTTTTTCCATACAACTCTATATACAGTTTTGCCAAACTCTCACTTAAAAAATTATTCAAGTATAGTTGATTTGCAATGTTGTGTTAATTTCTGCTATACAGTAATTTACTTTAATATATATATCCTTTTTATTTTCTTTTCCATTATAGTTTAATCACAGAACATTAAATGTGGCTCCTTCTGCCATATGGTAGGACCTTGTTGTTTATCCAGTCTATATATAATAGATTGCATCTGCTAATTCCAAACAATTTCCCACTGTTTTTTGAGTCCTAGTGAAGTGAACCCCCTCATTTGTGTTTTATTATAACCTCTAAATTCACCATAATTCCTGTAGTACTTTTTTGCATTTATATGTCATATATCTTCTTATCTACTGAAATTTATTTTATAACACAGCTTCTGTATTATCTGAGAGGCTAAGACTGGTATCATTGAACACAGCAATAATTTTTAAAGCTAACAGAACTCTGAGGAAAAATCTTTGATAAATGCTTTAATATGAGAAGAGATTTGGTGACTTGGGGGTGTGGCTTGGTGATAACATTTGGGTGAGTCATACATGCTTCCAAAATGAATTTGAGTGTGTGAAAAATGAGAAGAAAGGAAATGAATCATAAAAGTTCCTACCTATGGCTGACTCTGGATACTGATTTTTTTTCTAACTTAACCTTAGTATTATGCCTGTGTCATTCTGTGCACGCCCATAGACATGTTAATGAAATCACAGTCTAAAGAACTCAGGAAAGCTCCTGTCTTAGAGACTTATTAGGTATGATTGTATTTATCACAGATGAGGCACCTGGGCTAGTGGTGGATGAAAGTGTCATGATGCACCCAAGGTCAAAATTCTGAGTCTACTTTCTTCAGTATAGGAAGAACTGAAACATTTTTGCTCTTTTGTGGCAGGAATAGAAAGTGTGGTTTTAGATATATTACAGAGTGCTTATATGCATGTGTTCATGCTCAGTCTGTCTGACTCTTTGCAATCCCATGGACTGTAGCCCACCAGGCTCTTCTGTCCATGGAATTTCCCAGGCAAGAATATTGAAGTGGGTTGCTATTTCCTTCTCCAGAGGATCTTCCTAACCCAAGGATCAGGCCTGTGTCTCCTATTTCTCCTGCATTGGCAGGCAGATTTTTTTTTCCCACTGAGCCACCCAGGAAGCCCAGATATAAGAGACTGTCAAATTCCTTTCATTGTAGAATGCACAGTTTAGAGCCAATGGACAAAGAATCAGTATGATTGATGTATTAGGTTCTAAATGAGCGTAAAATGTGAAGAATTCTTGACTGTGTACAATCTTCTTACATCTTACTACGGTAGACTTCCTTGGCAGATGATTTTTATTTAAATGGTAGTGCTTGAAATAGTTATTCCACAGTTTAGTTCTATAGAAAATAAGATAGGAAAAGGTAGCAAGAGGATGCTCATTTTGTCAACTTTGCTCCAAGTTCTGCCTAGGAAAATACCCATTCTTCTCGAGTCATATGCACTTTTTGGTGTTTTCTAAGAAATGCTCCATTAAGGTGGCGATAATTGCACAGTGTCTCATTTTTCAAATGGAGAAATTTCTTTTGAATCTTTCTTCACTGGCTTATTGACTTAATAGTCAGCTGTCCCTATGAAGTACACAATCATTATGTTTAGGGAGCTGGAACACAAAGGTGAAAACAGAAACTTTCACTAAACCCTCTCTGAAGACTTCTTTTCCCTGTCACTAGAATGAAATCACAGCCAATTCTCAGAATTTTTTTGGTCATCAGCGTCTGAAGGATTTGTGATTGTCATTAGTTCCCTAAGCAGTTGCTAAATTCAGTAATTAAATTCAGCCCATGGAAAGTCTAAATTCAGCAAAAAAAGGTTCTAGGTTGACTTGATCATTGGAGCGTCACTTAAAGTGGCCATTTCTCCCCATTCCTCTGAGATATTGCTTCAGTCTTGGAGGTACTTACATGGAGGTGAACCACTCCACATCCACATGCCCATCTTGACTTCTCCTTGTCCTCCAGCTCATGTTTATGACTCCCCCAGCTTGGAGCTGGAGGGACACTGCGGCAGCAGTGAGAGAGAAGGGGTAAGAGAAAGAAATATTCTTTGGCTGATTATTTTACCTCTCTCCTTAATGATTCCTAGCTTGGCAGGTATTAAGACTGATGTTCTAGGGCTTTAGTGTGTTCAGGACAAGGTCTACCCCTGGTCTTCTCCATCTGATGGTCAATTCTGGCTTCTTTCTGCTGAGGTCTCCTGGTGGGAGTCTTTTCTCCCTCGTGGTCCGCTCAAGGCCATAGAAACTTTGTGTTTCTGTCTCCCACTTCTGGTGTAAGTACAGCCTGTGTTCAGTGGAGTTGCTTCTTTTTACTCTCCTGTTATGTAGGTAGCTTCTTCTACAGACATGGGCCGCCTTCCATTTTCTTAGGCATGAGCCAACTGCTAGTCCTTTTAATTCTTCAGCTTAAAAGGGTCCCTCAGCCTCTGTCACTTAGCATGAATGAATATGGGGATGACACAGCAGTCTAACAAGTTCCTTCAACAAGTTCTCTCCTTTTGTCTCTTCAACCTCAGTTCTTTAATACAATTAGGGTGAACATCAGAGTGAAAGACTGAAAACCAATTTTCAGCCATCTGTTTTTTATGCCTAGCACTTCAGTTTGGAATACCGTCAATTGTCTTATTCTCAGCTGAAATGGAAACAGAAAAAGTGCTATTTTGACATCCTTTTACATGTATTTGGAACTGAGGGGTAGAAGACAGGAAACTAGATTCCATTTTCAATACTGCAGTTAACTTTGAATGGGATACAAAGGTAAGGAAGACTTTGTCCCCATGTCAGCGACTTCAATTCCAAACACAGGTAGAGAATATGTTCACAGTATGAACACCAACAAGACAGATACTGTTAAATAAGTGAAACACAAAAAAATCCTACAGACTTTCAAATAAGGAAAAATCTCATTTGGTTGAGAGGATTTGAACAATATTTAATAAAAGGGGTAATATGTGATATGGGTCTTGATTCATTCATTTGAAATAACCTCTGAAATATTTATGGGTGAGATGAGATGATGTCTAAAATTTGCTTTAAAATCAATCATTGAATCATGGGAAGGTGATCACACTAAATATGAAATGTATATATGTATATGGTCATCTGAGTTAAATTCACCCATTCCAGTCCATTTCAGTTCGCTGATTCCTAGAATGTTGACATTCACTCTTGCCATCTCTTGTTTGACCACTTCCAATTTGCCTTGATTCATGGACCTGACATTCCAGGTTCCTATGCAATATTGCTCTTTACAGCATCGGACCTTGCTTCTATCACCAGTCACATCCACAGCTGGGTATTGTTTTTGCTTTGGCTCCATCCCTTCATTCTTTCTGGAGTTATTTCTCCACTAATCTCCAGTAGCATATTGGGCACCTACTGACCTGGGGAGTTTCTCTTTCAGTATCCTATCATTTTGCCTTTTCATACTGTTCATGGGGTTCTCAAGGCAAGAATACTGAAGTGGTTTGCCATTCCTTTCTCCAGTGGACCACATTCTGTCAAATCTCTCCACCATGACCCACCCATCTTGGGTTGCCCCATGGGCATGGCTTAGTTTCATTGAGTTAGACAAGGCTGTGGTCCTAGTGTGATTAGATTGACTAGTTTTCTGTGAGTATGGTTTCAGTGTGTTAGCCCTCTGATGCCCTCTTGCAACACCTACCATCTTACTTGGGTTTCTCTTACCTTAGGCATAGGGTATCTCTTCATGGCTGCTCCAGCAAAGCGCAGCCATTGCTCCTTACCTTGGACGAGGGGTATCTCCTCACTGCCGCCCTTCCTGACCTTCACTGTGGGATAGCTCCTCTAGCTATCTAGCTGGAATGGGTGAATTTAACTCAGATGACCATTATATCTACTACTGCGGGCAGGAATCCCTCAGAAGAAATGGAGTGGCCATCATGGTCAACAAAAGAGTCCGAAATCCAGTACTTGGATGCAATCTCAAAAACGACAGAATGATCTCTGTTCGTTTCCAAGGCAAACAATTCAATATCACAGTAATCCAAGTCTATGTCCCAACCAGTAATGCTGAAGAAGCTGAAGTTGAACGGTTCTATGAAGACCTACAAGACCTTTTAGAACTAACACCCAAAAAAGATGTCCTTTTCATTATAGAGGACTGGAATGCAAAAGTAGGAAGTCGAGAAACACCTGGATTAACAGGCAAATTTGGCCTTGGAATACAGAATGAAGCAGGGCAAAGACTAATAGAGTTTTGCCAAGAAAATGCACTGGTCATAACAAACATCCTCTTCCAACAACACAAGAGAAGACTCTATACATGGACATCACCAGATGGTCAACACCGAAATCAGATTGATTATATTCTTTGCAGCCAAAATGGAGAAGCTCTATACAGTCAGCAAAAACAAGACCAGGAGCTGACTGTGGCTCAGACCATGAACTCCTTATTGCCAAATTCAGACTTAAATTGAAGAAAGTAGGGAAAACCACTAGACCATTCAGGTATGACCTAAATCAAATGCCTTATGATTATACAGTGGAAGTGAGAAATAGATTTAAGGGCCTTGATCTGATAGATAGAATGCCTGATGAACTATGGAATGAGGTTCATGACATTCTGCAGGAGACAAGGATCAAGACCATTTCCATAGAAAAGAAATGCAAAAAAGCAAAATGGCTGTCTGGGGAGGCCTTACAAATAGCTGTGAAAAGAAGAGAAGTGAAAAGCAAAGGAGAAAAGGAAAGATATAAACATCTGAATTCAGAGTTCCAAAGAATAGCAAGAAGAGATAAGAAAGCCTTCTTCAGTGATCAATGCAAAGAAATAGAGGAAAACAACAGAATGGGAAAGACTAGGGATCTCTTCAAAAAACCAGAGATACCAAAGGAACATTTCATGCAAAGATGAGCTCAATAAAGGACAGAAATGGTATGGACCTAACAGAAGCAGAAGATATTAAGAAGAGATGGCAAGAATACACAGAAGAACTGTACAAAAAAGAGCTTCACGACCCAGATAATCACGATGGTGTGATCACTCACCTAGAGCCAGACATCCTGGAATGTGAAGTCAAGTGGGCCTTAGAAAGCATCACTACGAACAAAGCTATTGGAGGTGATGGAATTCCAGAGGAGCTATTCCAAATCCTGAAAGATGATGCTGTGAAAGTGCTGTACTCAATGTGCCAGCAAATTTGGAAAACTCAGCAGTGGCCACAGGACTGGAAAAGGTCAGTTTTCATTCCAATCCCAAAGAAAGGCAATGCCAAAGAATGCTTAAACTACTGCACAATTGCACTCATCTCATATGCTAGTAAAGTAATGCTCAAAATTCTCCAAGCCAGGCTTCAGTAATATGTGAACTGTGAACTTCCAGATGTTCAAGCTGGTTTTAGAAAAGGCAGAGGAACCAGAGATCAAATTGCCAATATCCCCTGGATCATAGAAAAAGCAAGGAGAGTTCCAGAAAAACATCTATTTCTGCTTTATGGACTATGCCAAAGCCTTGGACTGTGTGGATCACAATAAACTGTGGAAAATTCTGAAGGAGATGGGAATACCAGACCACCTGATCTGCCTCTTGAGAAATTTGTATGCAGGTCAGGAAGCAACAGTTAGAACTGGACATGGAACAACAGACGGTTCCAAATAGGAAAAGGAGTTCGTCAAGGCTGTATATTGTCACCCTGTTTATTTAACTTCTATGCAGAGTACATCATGAGAAATGCTGGGCTGGAAGAAACACAAGCTGGACTCAAGATTGCAGGGAGAAATATCAATAACCTCAGATATGCAGATGACACCACCCTTATGGCAGAAAGTGAAGAGGAACTCAAAAGCCTCTTGATGAAAGTGAAAGTGGAGAGTGAAAAAGTAGGCTTAAAGCTCAACATTCAGAAAACGAAGATCATGGCATCTGGTCCCACCACTTCATGGCAAATAGATGGGGAAACAGTGGAAACAGTGTCAGACTTTATTTTTCTGGGCTCCAAAATCACTACAGATGGTGACTGCAGCCATGAAATTAAAAGACGCTTACCCCTTGGAAGGAAAGTTATGACCAACCTAGATAGCATATTCAAAAGCAGAGACATTACTTTGCCAACAAAGGTTCATCTAATCAAGGCTATGGTTTTTCCTGTGGTCATGTATGGATGTGAGAATTGGACTGTGAAGAAAGCTGATAGAAGTGATGCTGAAGAATTGATGCTTTTGAACTGTGGTGTTGGAGAAGACTCTTGAGAGTCCCTTGGACTGCAAGGAGATCCAACCAGTGCATTCTGAAGGAGATCAGCCCTGGGATTTCTTTGGAAGGAATGATGCTAAAGCTGAAAATCAAGTACTTTGGCCACTTCATACGAAGAGTTGACTCATTGGAAAAGACTCTGATGCTGGGAGGGATTGGGGGCAGGAGGAGAAGGGGACGACAGAGGATGAGATGGCTGGATGGCATCACTGACTCGATGGACGTGAGTCTGAGTGAACTCTGGGTGTTGGTGATGGACAGGGAGGCCTGGCGTGCTGCGATTCATGGGGTCGCAAAGAGTAGGACACGACTGAGTGACTGATCTGATCTGATCTGATCTATGTATATGGGCTTCTCTGGTGGTTCAGACAGTAAAGAATCTGCCTGTAATGTGGGATACCTGGGTCTAATCCCTGAGTTGGCAAGATCCCCTGGGGAAGGGCATGGTAACCCAATCCAGTATTCTTGCCTGGAGAATTCCCATGGTAGAGGAGACTGGTGGGATACAGTCTATAGGGATGCAAAGAGTTGGAAATGACTGAGCAACTAAGTACACATATATGTATGTTCTGTATATGTGTGTAGATAGTCATGGAAGGTGTATTATGGCTGCAGGGTGTTCTTTGTATTTGTGTGTATTTGAAAATTTTATAGTAAAATATAATAAATAGAACTAGGCTTCCCAGGTGACTCGAGTGGTAAAGAATCTGCCTGCCAATGCAGGAAACTCAAGGGATGCAATTCAATCCCTGGGTCTGGAAGATCCCCTGGAGTAGGAAATGGCACCCTACTCTAGAATTCTTGCCTGGAAAATTCCATGGGCAGAGGAGCCTGGGAGGCTATAATCCATGAGGCCACAAAGAGTTGGACATGACTGAACACACACACACAGTAAATAAAAAATATAATGAGGCATAATAAAAATTATGTTGTCAACAGTCTATTCTGTCACATATGCTGTTCTAGATGATGGAGATACAGTGAGTAGACAAGGCAGATATGAGCCCTCTCATTTAGAATATGATGTAGAGGAAAACACCAGTGATCCAAGGATTACAAGTGTGAATGGTTTAGAGGGTTTCTAAGACTGGATGGAAGTTTAATCAGCTGACTTAGAAGCAAGACAAAGAATGGAAGCAAATGCATTAAGTTTGGTGGCCTCTTAAACTGAATTATTTATATTTGCATGTAACCTTTCAGAGTATCTCTTCTCCTTCTCAACACTTGCATTTAAGCTTCACAGGTGTGTCCTGACTACTTGTGTATTAAACTTTCCCATGTCCATTATAGTGTAGCCATTCATTCAGAAAACCAGTAAAAGCTCATTTATTAACTTCTAATTGCATCAGTTTTCTGTCTTTTAAATGTGGCTGAAAATAGTGCATATCTCATATTTGAGAATTAAATGTTATCCTCAACAACAATTTAGCATACTAGTTATCACATAGTAAACATTCAAAAACTATTGAATCTTCTTATTGAGCAGTTTATATTCCTTTACTTCAGTAGGAATGAAACACTTTTGCACTGATCTCTTCATTGAATGTTTTCTATCGTGGATCAGAAGACGTTCATTTGGAAAACAAAGACATTAGAGAACAAAGGAAAACAAAGAAGGTTAGTTTATAGGTCAGTAAAATTAATATTAGGGATCGGGGCTTGAAGTAGGAGATATGCCTTATTAATAGTTTAAAAGATTATTTCATTGAGGATAGAAGTAGAGAAAATATATCATAATAGGCAGTTTCAATACTCCAGTTTTGGCGAATTGTGATCTGTCTTGTACCCATGCCATACATCAGTTTTCTCAAGGGAGAACTAAAAGTTAAGATACAAAATAAAAGCATTGCAAAGATAAAAGAAAAAATATTTTACTCTGAAGCAGTTGTTTGGAAATAGTCAATCACTGTCTTAAAGTTGATCGTAATGAACTACCAGTTGGCTGGAAATAAATGTCTGAAGCCATGCTAAATATAAGTACATCATACAACAGATTGTTTCAGTGAAATGACAATTTTAAGGCTGCTACAGTTAAAGTCATTTCTCTTCATCCATTGAATCCCCAAAGGAAATACATGTTGTAAACAGAATCACTAAAACAAAATGAGCTTGAACATCAGTCATCACCGTGTGTCTACCTACTCAGTTTCTCACCAGATTGACATGGTACGAGGAAGCTATTTTTAACATGTTACCTGCTTCCATCAGAGATTATGTGAGAGGAAGATGAAAAAAAGAATAAGAGAGAACAAGATAAAAGTTCACTGACGTGGAAAGCTAAAGGACCTTTTCCCATCTGTTTGGCACAGAAGTTGTTATCTCTTTAGGGGTACAGATTTCATCACAGTTCCATAGACTTGTGACTACAGATTGTGTTATTGCAAACAGCAGCAGTCTTCAAGGGTTCTGGGAAGCCTATTCTTATATTACTTATATACCCTGAGCAGTTTCTTACTTATCCTTCATTTTCATATTGAACTTAGAAATGAAAAAGTATTCCCTTTTTAGTAAAATAGCTGTAAGTTTGATTATCTATAAAGATGGCACATATTTTTTCTTAGTCTAGTTCCTTCCATATCATAGGATACAAATTAATCAGTGAATGATTTATTATATTTTAGAAAAAAATGCCAGAAGAGATGAAAGAGAATAGTCACTTATGTATAATACTTTCTTCTTCAAATAGAGTTCAGTGTAGTCTCATTTATTTTATGAAAATAGCTCATTAGTTATCAGGATAGTCTCTTGTCCAACCATCAAGATCCTTATTTTCTGATACATTCTTCAAAACAAATGAGTAAATTTTACTAGATATTGTTGAAATGCATTTCTAAAATTTGATTTGAAATTACTTGCATGTTAATGTAACATTTAATTACTGACCTTTATGTTTTGACTTATATGATTAATATAATTATGTATTTCATTGTTCTGAATATTTCATTTACTCATAACTAAAATGAGGTAATATTTTGTTTTTTTCTCTTTAAGGAGATAAATGAATGCAGATTATTTTTTTGAGTTTTTTTTTTGTATAATCCACTTTCAAAGCTCTATCTTTAATCAGTTTTATATGTAATGGAACCACAAAGAATTCAAGTTATAAATCTTTGGGCTATTGAATAAGAAACTCAAGAGTTTTAGAATCATAAAGGAAATGAGTCTCAAGTTTTGGAAGTTGCCTAAAAGTCAGTTCATCTGAACAGTAAAAGCCTCTGGACAATGGTTGGGGGGGAGGGAAAGGCAAATAAGAAAATTTTGCTCTCTAGACACTTAGTGCTTAAATTTTTCATAAGATTTCTATATTATAAAAAAGCAATATTTTCATTTTAAGAAATACCATTAATTTTTGAGTTCCCTCTATCAGCATCAGCCAAATTGTATCTAAATTGGTACAAAGCTGCTCATTTCTTTGCCCCATTCTATGCAGTTCTGACAGCAAGAAAGGCCTCCTCCTAATAAAATGAAGACTCCGTTAACCAGTAAGACATTAATATGGTGCTTCCCTAGTGGCTCAGACACTAAAGAATCTGCCTGGTTTCCATCTCTAGGTCAGGGAAATCGCCTGGAGAAGGGAATGGCAACCTACTCCAGTATTTTTGCCTGGAGAATTCCATGGACAGAGAAGCCTGGTGGGCTACAGTCCATAGGGTCCCAAAGAGTTGGACATGACTGAGTGACTAACACAAGCACAAGCTACAAGACATTAATATGGGGGATTCCCAGTAGGCACTAGTGGTAAAGAACCCATCTGCCAATGCAGGGGACATAAGAGACTCAGGTTCGATCCCTGGATCGGAAAGATCCCCTGGAGAGGGCATGGTAACCCACTCCAGTATTCTTGCCTGGAGAATCCCCATGGACAGAGGCACCTGGTGGTCTATAGTCCATAGGGCAGTAAAGAGTCAGAGTGACTGAAGCAACTTAGCATGATACATGCACACATGCAAGTCATTAATATATGATATGTGAGACATAAAATTTTTCATATAATTTTACATAAATTAAATATGAAATGACAGTTGTAAACATGAATGAAATATTGGTCCCTTTGTAGATTATTCTAAACAGAATCTAGGTATTTTAGGTATATTGAATCAGTAAATCAACAGCATTTTAGAGTAATATATTTAACTTATTTTTATCAAACAAAATGCATGTCTTTTTGTGAGTATGGAATAAATATAGAGAGTATTCAGATCAGATCAGATCAGTCGCTCAGTCGTGTCTGACTCTTTGCGACCCCATGAATCTCAGCACGCCAGGCCTCCCTGTCCATCACCAACTCCCAGAGTTCACTCAGACTCATGTCCATCGAGTCAGTGATGCCATCCAGCCATCTCATCTTCTGTCGTCCCCTTCTCCTCCTGCCCCCAATCCCTCCCAGCATCAGAGTCTTTTGCAATGAGTCAATTCTTCACATGAGGTGGCCAAAGTACTGGAGTTTCAGCTTGAGCATCATTCCTTCCAAAGAAATCCCAGGGCTGATCTCCTTCAGAATGGACTGGTTGGATCTCCTTGCAGTCCAAGGGACTCTCAAGAGTCTTCTCCAACACCACAGTTCAAAAGCATCAATTCTTCGGCGCTTAGCCTTCTTCACAGTCCAACTCTCACATCCATACATAACCACTGGAAAAACCATAGCCTTGACTAGACGAACTTTTGTTGGCAAAGTAATGTCTCTGCTTTTGAATATGCTATCTAGGTTGGTCATAACTTTCCTTCCAAGGGGTAAGCGTCTTTTAATTTCATGGCTGCAGTCACCATCTGTAGTGATTTTGGAGCCCAGAAAAATAAAGTCTGACACTGTTTCCACTGTTTCCCCGTCTATTTCCCATGAAGTGGTGGGACCAGATGCCATGATCTTCGTTTTCTGAATGTTGAGCTTTAAGCCAACTTTTTCACTCTCCACTTTCACCTTCATCAGGAGGCTTTTGAGTTCCTCTTCACTTTCTTCCATAAGGGTGGTGTCATCTGCATATCTGAGGTTATTGATATTTCTCCCTGCAATCTTGAGTCCAGCTTGTGCTTCTTCCAGCCCAGCATTTCTCATGATGTACTCTGCATAGAAGTTAAATAAACAGGGTGACAATATACAGCCTTCACAAACTCCTATTCCTATTTGGAACCAGTCTGTTGTTCCATGTCCGGTTCTAACTGTTGCTTCCTGACCTGCATACAAATTTCTCAAGAGGCAGATCAGGTGGTCTGCTATTCCCATCTCCTTCAGAATTTTCCACAGTTTATTGTGATCCACACAGTCCAAGGCTTTGGCATAGTCAATAAAGCAGAAATAGATGCTTTTCTGGAACTCTCTTGCTTTTTGCATGATCCAGCAGATGTTGGCAATTTGATCTCTGGTTCCTCTGCCTTTTCTAAAACCAGCTTGAACATCTGGAAGTTCACGGTTCACATATTACTGAAGCCTGGCTTGGAGAATTTTGAGCATTACTTTACTAGCGTGTGAGATGAGTGCAATTGTGCGGTAGTTTGAGCATTCTTTGGCATTTCCTTTCTTTGGGATTGGAATGAAAACTGACCTTTCCAGAGTATTACAAAGTATTAAATAAATGTATTATACTGTTGGTTTGTAATTAAGTCTTTGCTGTCTAATTTGAAGTCTTGTTTCTAAAATTGCCGTACGTGTTTCTTCAGAAGTTAAGTGTTAGTATAAACATGGTACCTGCAGTGAGGGGGCTTTCTATGTGATAAATATGTAGTAATGTATTAGTTGTATCAGGGTTATCTAGAGGAGCAGAACCCTTGGTATTTCTCCTTGGTATTTCTCTCGGGTATTTAACCCTTGAAATCTACTGGTTCCTTTGCTTTCATCATCATCTGTCATCTATATTTAGAAAGATATTTTAAAGAATTGGCTCGCAGGATTGTGGGGGGCTGGTAAATCTGAGATCTGTTTAGATCTCTAGGCAGGGTAGAAATTCTGTTGAAAATCAGTGTTACAATCTTGACTACAAGGCAGCCTGGAGGTAGAATATTTTCCTTTTCTGGGAACCTCTGTCTTTTCTCTTATGACTTTCAACTGATTCGATGAGGCCCACACACATCATGCAGATCATCTGCTTTACTCAAAATCTAAAAATGTTAATCACATATAGAAAACACGTTTGCAGCAACATCTAAAGATGTCTTTGGCATTAGTATTGTATATCAAAGCATAGTCACATTGACACATAAAATTAAGCATTAAGCATAATAAGTAGTGTTCTGGGTGATGACTGAGATGGCAAGTTGGTGCTCTTCTGGAGCTGAAGTTCTAGAGTTGGTGGGGTTTAGGTTAAGTCTTCAGGGAATGTTTCTCTGGGGAAATCACATTTAAACTGAAAATGTGGGAAGGTCTGATTTTTCCAAGTAGAAAGACCATGATGCTTCATGTGTCTGAGGGAAATCATCATGGATGGAGCAGAGCGAGGTGAGTGATGTGTGAGGATTCTCTGGAATGAGACTGTAGATGGGAAAGTGTCAGAGTGCACGGGCCATGGAAGAAGTCTGAACTTTATTCTAGATGCCTTAAGAAGTCATTGGAGGCACTGAGCCAGGATTGATATAACCTGGATGCTTCATGGAGAGTAATATTGAATTTAAAGTTGGAGAGGAAACAAAGAAAAACCTACCATTCCATACTGGCTGATGTGTGTGCAGTATGAGAGAGAGAAAATGAAAAAAGAGAAAGAAATTGAAGATGCACCTCTAAAGAATAAAATATTATTATTCACAGTGAATGAAAATCTGTCAGATTTGTGTTATCTGAGAGATTTGTCTTCTTGCAAAGTAGTGCATACCATAAGGAAACTACAAGTATGTGACCACAATGAAGAGAAAATGTGCACAACCTATATCACAGAGGGAATTTCCCCTCTAATATAGTTCTTCCTCATATGAATTATAAAAACATTAAACATATAATAGAAAAGCACATCAATAAGCAGTTCAGAGAAACTTATCAGAAGTTTTTAAACATGTGCAAAAGTAATCTCAATTATGCAAGTTAAAGAATTTCCAACACAGATAAGTACAAGTTAAATTAAAAGACAAGTGATTTTTTTCACTGACCAAAGTGTGGAGAAAAAGGTATTTAAATACCTCAATAGAAGAAGAATTATTTCTATATCTCTACATCTTTGAAGGACAATTGGACAACACACATCAATATTTCAAATGTATGCCCTATGGAGCAGCTGTTTCACATATAAGAATTCATCCTCAGACATACCAAATACATAATAAACAAGAGCTTTCATCATGTATAGTTTATGGATGCATAAAGTAGGGATAACCAAAATGTCCATTAATATGGAAATATCCACTGACAGTGTAGGAGATGCTGGAGATGCAGGGCTGATCCCTGGGTCAGGAAGATCCCTTGGAGAAAGAAATGGCAATCCACTCCAATATCCTTACCTGGAGAATCCCATGGACAGAGGAGCCTTGTAGGCTGTGGTCCATGGGGTTGCAAAGAGTCAGACATAACTGATCACAGTCCTATCCTAATAAACAGTAATGGTATGTTAAAAAATAGAGTATAGTTTTGATTTTTAAAAAGAAAGTTATAGTTGTGTATGTAGTGATATGGACATAGCTGCAGGAGAGAACTGGAGGACATGCACAGAAAGAAAAAATGATTGCTTGTCATTCTGTGTGCTTTTATAATTTACCATGTGCTTTCAGTCCCTTTCCAAAAAATATATATTTATTTGTACAAATATTAAAGGAAAATTATCATATATTTTTCTGAAATATAAATGTTACCTTGCTGAGGAACAGTATATTGGAAAGCCCATGCATTTTAAATAAAATACAAGTGAGTTGTCAAATAAAATAAGAGCAAATGAAAGTTTTTTTTTAGTAGGGTATAGTGGCTTTACAATGTTGTGTTCATTTCTGCCACAAAGTGAATCAGCTCTTTGTTTTTGCTCAGTCGCTCATTCGTGTCCAACTCTTCACAACTCAATGGACTGCAGCATGCTAGGCTTCCCGGTTCATCGGGAAGTTCCCTGTCCAACTCCGGGAGCTTGCTCAAACTCACGTCCTTTAAGTCGGTGGTGCCATCCAACTGTCTCATCCTCTGTCATCCCCTTCTTCTGCTTTCAATCTTTCCCAGCATCAGGGTCTTTTCTAATGAGTCAATCTTCCCATCAGGTGCCCAAAGTATTGGCGCTGGAGAATCAGCTACATGTATACATACATCCCTTCCTTCTTGGACCTCCTTCTCTCTTCCCATCTCATCCTTAAAGGTCACCACAGAGCACTGAGCTGAGCTCCTTGTGCTATACATTGAATGTGAACACGTTAGTGGCTTAGTAGTGTCTGACTCTTTGAAATCCCATGGACTGTAGGTTGCCAGGCTCCTCTGTCCATGGGATTTCCTAGGCAAGAATGCTGGAGTGGATTGCCAGTCCCTTCTCCAGGTGATCTTCCTGACTCAGGGTTTGAACCCAGGTCTCCTGCATTGCAAGTAGATCCTTTGCTGTCTGAGCCACAGGGAAGCAGTTGGTTCTCTAGTTTTTCAGTGTTAGGTTTAGAAATATTTGAGATAGGAACTTCATAAAACAGACAATGGTAATTGCTGCACTGCATGTCAAATAGACAGTGTTTTGGAGATCATAGAGTGGTAGGGAACTGATCAGAACACACTGAACATTGCTCTCCCAACTGAGTAGAACCCAAAACCAACCTGGTTCTCATGCCTGATACCCTGGATGAGGAGGTGTGGTATAGACTGAAGGTTTGTGTTCCCCCAAATTTATACAAATTTGGGACCTAACCTCTGATGTGATGGTATGAGGACATGGGGCCTGTGGAAGTTGATTAGATCATGAGGTGGAGCTCTAATGGGATTAGTACTGTTGTAAGAGAAACTCCAGTAGTCATGTACAGATGTGAGAGTTGGACCATAATGAAGGCTGAGTCCTGAAGAACTGATACTTTTGAACTGTGGTGCTGGAGAAGACTCTTGAGAGTCCCTTGGACTACAAGGAGATCAAACCAGTCAATCCTAAAGGAAGTCAATTATGGATATTCACTGACTGAAGCTGAAGATCCAATACTTTGGCCACCTGATGGGAAAAGCTGACTTATTGGAAAAGACCCTGATCCTGGGAAAGACTGAAGGCAAAAGGAGAAACCGGACAGCAGAGGATGAGATGGTTGAATGACATCACCAACTCAATGGACATGAGTTTGAGCAAGCTCCAGGAGATAGTGGAGGACAGAGGAGCCTGGTGTGCTGCAGACCATGGGGTCACAAAGAGTCAGACACAACTTAGCAACAAAAGAGACTCCACAGGGCTCCCTTACCACTTCCCCCATGTGAGGACCCAGTGAAAAGACAGCCATCTCTAAGCCAGGAATGAGGCCCTCTCTAGACACTGAATCTACTGCACCTTGATCTTGGACTTCCCAGCCTCCAGAACTGTGAGAAATACTATGTGATTGCTTGTAAAAACACCAGTTTGTTGTGTTTCTGTTACAGTGACCCAAGTGGACTAAGTAGGGCGGACTAGGATAAGGAGAGAACTTAGTCATTGGTATTGAAGGTGTTCCTTGCCTGTTTGATTGTTCTACTATAAGTCCTGCTGTTCCATATCAGTGCATATAAACTTATCAGTGGATAATTTCTTATATTTTAAATAAAATACAAGAGAGGTATGTCATAATCATATTGTAAATTCATGTACAGAGAGCATGTGAGTGGTTCAATAAAAAATTAATTCCAGATACTAGTATAATCATAACTTAGTTATCTAAGTTTCTTCATATTTAAATTATACATTTAGGAATGCTATTGTCCAATTCATAGTTGGTTATACATTTGCTTTTATTTTTTTGAAATTTATGTATTGATTTGCCTTATTTTTATTTTCATCTAAGCATTCTACTTTTCGCTTAAAACATTTGTACTTTAAATTTCATCTGATTTATTAATCAAGAAGAAAGCTTGTTTTTTTCCTTTATGACACCTAATTCATTAGTGAGGAAGAAAGATATTTATTTAAGAGCTATACTAATTATATTACATAAAGATCTCACCTTTAAGATGTAGGGCTACATAGTTAAGGAGAAATGCAGTGTAATACTCTCTAAAAAGACGTGAAAGAACTTATGCCCTTGAGATACATTTTTTTTTTTTTTTAATTTTCCAAACATTTAGTACAGTCACTGTTTCCAAAGTGTGGTTCCTAAATTTTCTGGCCTCCACCCCAAACCTCTACTAAATCAGAAACTATGGGCCAAGGCCCCAGAATCTGTGCCCTCCTGATGATTCTGATGCACAATCAATATGAAAACCACTGCCTTAGGGTATTACCAATTTTTTTCTTTTAAGTAATTATTTTTTCCTAAGACTTTAGACTTTTTAAAGAAGTAGGAAAGGGACCATTTCCTCTCATAAGGAAGTTTAGATATTATGATATGATAAATCTTACTGTAGAAATTGTATAATTCTTATGGATAAAGATTTTACAGCAGAGTTGGTATCTGATAGAATTCCATGTTGCTATACAGAGCACCTTCTACATAATGAATTTTGCATATAGGGTGGCTGAAGCCTTTACACAGCCAGAATTTTAAGTATTGCATACTTCCGGAGAAAAGTATTGATGGTATCCTCCTTAGATATTTATTGAAGCCACATTTAGATCTGTAGCAGTACTCAGGAGGTGAGGCATTTAAAATCACTGATCTTTCAAACAAATATACATGATATAATATGTAGAGTTTTGCACAATAATGGTTATTTGGGGATTTCTAAATACTGACCCTGATGGACTGCTGAGTAATTGCAAATAAATATGGAGTAAATGTCAAATATACTGTTTTTAATGTAGCATCCCCAGAAAAAAATCTGGAAAGGATATTTATCATTTATTAATGATAGTATTATTTCCTTTAAAAATGGTAGAGATGAAATAATGATCTTCTCTACACAAGGTTAAATATATGCAATTTTTTAGTGTATGTATTTTGGATAAAGATTTCTGTTTGGGACATGATGTTTTCAATATTATCTGGTTCTACAATTTTAAAATATTCTTTGGCCAACAGTTCCTTGTGTCGTCCACACCTTAAGATCAAGATATTTGTGAATTGGAAAAGCTTCAGGACTGGGCAGCTAATTATGGACTTAGTCATGCAAGATGCAAGTCAGCTTCTCTTTGGGACTTGATCCAAATCAACATAGTGAGCCTCAAGAAGCATACACAAGTTTGATCCATTAGTGCTTGTACTGGCTTAATTTATCATGCTTTTTAATGTGGGTCTTTTGGGAACTATTCTCTTGCAAACTTTATTATTATTATTTACTTATCTTTACAAAAATTTTAATACCATTCCTGGGAAAACACATGGTTGTTTGGGGATGCCTAATTAGCAGTTTCCTGTTCATTTTACTTGCAAATGTATTGCTTTCCTCGCTAGAAGTTTTGTAACAGCCCAGATGACAAATTATTCAGCTTCATGAAGATTCCACCAACTAAGCAAACTGTTTAGTTTTTAATTTAAAAGAAACAGGAGAGCAACTTACAGGTGGTAGAACATGGAAGAAAATCATCCTTGTCCAAAGGGTTTCTGCTGAAAGAATGTGAAGGTCAAGGTCTTTCTCTTGTTTATTTTAAGCAGATGGTTTCGAGTTGCATACGAATTAGTTTAAATAACTTGATGTCTTGAACAGTGTACACTGCGTTAGAAGAAGTTTTTTACTTAAGACTTTCTATTATAGAATTTTAGCTTTCTCACTGTTGAACAGTGTTTAACAAATATTTATTTGGTGCCTACTGAGTGCAAGACCTTTTAAAACTAACACCCAAGAAAGATCTCCTTTTCATTATAGGGGACTGGAATGCAAAAGTAGGAAGGAAAGAAACACCTGGAGTAACAGGCACATTTGGCCTTGGAATATGGAATAGCACGTCAAAGGCTAATAGAGTTTTGCCAAGAGAACACACTGGTCATAGCAAACACCCTCTTCCAACAACACAAGAAAAGACTCTATGCATGGACATCACCAGATGGTCAACACCGAAATCAGATTGATTATATTCTTTGCAGCCAAAATGGAGAAGCTCTATACAGTCAGCAAAAACAAGACCAGGAGCTGACTGTGGCTCAGACCATGAACTCCTTATTGCCAAATTCAGACTTAAATTGAAGAAAGTAGGGAAAACCACTAGACCATTCAGGTATGACCTAAATCAAATCCCTTATGATTGTACAGTAGAAGTGAGAAATAGATTTAAGGGCCTAGATCTGATAGATAGAGTGCCTGATGAACTATGGACTGAGGTTCATGACATTGTACAGGAGATAGGCATCAAGAACATCCCCATGGAAAAGAAATGCAAAAAAGCAAAATGGCTGTCTGGGGAGGTTACAAATAGCTGTGAAAAGAAGAGAAGTGAAAAGCAAAGGAGAAAAGGAAAGATATACGCATCTGAATGCAGAGTTCCAAAGAATAGCAAGAAGAGATAAGAAAGCCTTCCTCAGGGATCAATGCAAAGAAATAAAGGAAAACAACAGAATGGGAAAGACTAGAATCTAATCTCTTCAAGAAAATTAGAGATACCAAGGTAATATTTCACGCAAAGATGGGCTTGATAAAGGGCAGAAATGGTATGGACCTAACAGAAGCAGAAGATATTAAGAAGAGGTGGCAAGAATACACAGAAGAATTGTACAAAAAAGATCTTCATGACCCAGATAATCACGATGGTGTGATCACACACCTAGAGCCAGACATCCTGGAATGTGAAGTCAAGTGGGCCTTAGAAAGCATCACTACGAACAAAGCTAGTGGAGGTGATGGAATTCCAGTGGAGCTATTTCAAATCCTGAAAGATGATGCTGTGAAAGTGCTGCACTCAATATAGCAAATTTGGAAAACTCAGCAGTGGCCACAGGGCTGGAAAAGGTCAGTTTTCATTCCAATCCCAAAGAAAGGCAATGCCAAAGAATGCTCAAACTACCGCACAATTGCACTCATCTCACACGCTAGTAAAGTAATACTTAAAATTCTCCAAGCCAGGCTTCAGCAACATGTGAACCGTGAACTTCCTGATGTGCAAGCTGGTTTTAGAAAAGGCAGAGGAACCAGAGATCAAATTGCCAACATCCGCTGGATCATGGAAAAAACAAGCGAGTTCCAGAAAAGCATCTATTTCTGCTTTATTGACTATGCCAAAGCCTTGGTATGTGGATCACAATAAACTGTGGAAAATTCTGAAAGAGATGGGAATAGCAGACCACCTGATCTGCCTCTTGAGAAATTTGTATGCAGGTCAGGAAGCAACAGTTAGAACTGGACATGGAACAACAGACTGGTTCCAAATAGGAAAAGGAGTACATCAAGGCTGTATATCGTCACCCTGCTTATTTAACTTATATGAAGAGAACATCATGAGAAACCCTGGGCTGGAAGAAGCACAAGCTGGATCAAGATTGCTGGGAGAAATATCAATAACCTCAGATATGCAGATGACACCACCCTTATGGCAGAAAGTGAAGAGGAACTCAAAAGCTTCTTAATGAAAGTGAAAGAGGAGAATGAAAAAATTGGCTTAAAGCTCAACATTCAGAAAACGAAGATCATGGCATCCGGTCCCATCACTTCATGGGAAATAGATGGGGAAACAGTGGAAACAGTGTCAGACTTTATTTTTCTGGGCTCCAAAATCACTGCAGATGGTGACTGCAGCCATGAAATTAAAAGACGCTTACTCCTTGGAAGGAAAGTTATGACCAACCTAGATAGCATATTCAAAAGCAGAGACATTACTTTGCCAACAAAGGTTCGTCTAGTCAAGGCTATGGTTTTTCCAGTGGTTATGTATGGATGTGAGAGTTGGACTGTGAAGAAGGCTGAGCGCCGAAGAATTGATGCTTTTGAACTATGGTGTTGGAGATGACTCTTGAGAGTCCCTTGGACTGCAAGGAGATCCAACCAGTGCATTCTGAAGGAGATCAGCCCTGGGTCTTCTTTGGAAGGAATGATGCTAAAGCTGAAACTCCAGTACTTTGGCCACCTCATGCGAAGAGTTGACTCATTGGAAAAGACTCTGATGCTTGGAGGGATTGGGGACAGGAGGTGAAGGGGAAGACAGAGGATGAGATGGCTGGATGGCATCACTGACTCGATGGACATGAGTCTGAGTGAACTCCGGGAGTTGGTGATGGACAGGGAGGCCTGGTGTGCTGCCATTCATGGGGTTGCAAAGAGTTGGACACGACTGAATGACTGAACTGAGTGCAAGACGTGGTTACAGCATTAACATTCATAGCAGTGATCTCAGCGGTCTTAGGAGGTCCAGCACCTGTGGTGGCCTGTGTTGGGAGCTGAGATGTGATGTGCAGGGTGCTGTGGGATTAGAGTTGACCTTGAACAGCACAGCTTTGAAGTGCCAGAATCTACTTATACACAGATGCTTTTCCAGTAGTAAATACAATAGTAATCTGTGATTCAGAGTTGGTTCAATCCTCTGATGCAGAAACTTGGATACTGAGGAACCATGGATTCTAAGGAACCACCAGTATAGAGGGCCAACTCAGTAATATGTGGATTTTTCAACTGTGCCCAGGGTTGGCACCTCTAGCCCCTGCATTGTCAAGGGTCAATTGTATATTGGGGATTCAACTGAAAGTCAGGCAATCCAGGGATCTGGCGAATGTTGCTGCTTCTTCTATACTCTGGCCTCCCCTTGACCTGCAGCTCATCCATCCCCCCAGTGCTCGAGATGTTGCAGGTCAATAGCTCACAGCTGGCATCGTCTCCACAAAACTTCTAAAAGGCTCAGAATCCATGCTCTGCTCCTTCAACCCTTCCCCAGCCCCCAGCCATGAGGCAAAGACTAAGGTCCACAAGAGTGGCATCATTGCCTCAGGGTGGAACCAACTCTGTGCTGCAGTTGGTGCTTCAGTGCTTCCTTGTGGGAACAGAGGGAGGTAGACGCCAGCCAAGACCCCATTCTCACCTCACTTTTTTCTCTGGCTGTATCCCGTAGGCCTCACTCCCCCTTTACCTGACAGCACTTCTCCAATAACTTCTGAAGCAAAAATTTGCTTCCAAGGAAACTGATTTAACAGAGTGATTTCCACAGAGACCTGCAGGTTAAGTAGGAACTTGCTATTTGGAAAGGGGTAGCGGAGAAGGCAATGACACCCCACTCCAGTACTTTTGCCTAGAAAATCCCATGGACAGAGGAGCCTGGTAGGCTGCAGTCCATGGGGTCCCTAAGAGTCGGACACGACTGAGTGACTTCACTTTCACTTTTCACTTTCAGGCATTGGAGAAGGAAATGGCAACCCACTCCAGTGTTCTTGCCTGGAGAATCCCAGGGACAGGATGCCGGGTTGGCTGCCATCTATGGGGTCGCACAGAGTCGGACACAACTGAAGTGATGCAGCAGCAGCAGCAGCAGAGAGGAGAGAGAATGTCAGGCAGATGAATGCCAACTATGAAGGGCATATGGGAGAAACAGTCTCAGATAAAGAGTAGAGTGAAATGAGCATGGAGCAGGGGTAGAGGGTCAGTAGGTGATTGGAGAAAAGAGGTGGAAACCAGAAGGGAAGCTGAAGAGGTTAGAAATCTTTGTATGCCAAATTACATCAACATCCAGTTAATGCCAACAATTGTGGAAAGTCCAGAATATCATCTATATTTTAGTCTATATAAAATTTATGACACTTGAAAAAAAAACTTCTGTATTTGATATTGTGAAATATAATTCTCAAATTATTTATTTTGCATATACTGCAAGAAAGAGAGGGCTGTTATCATGGAATTCTAAATTGCCTTCTGTGCTCAATGCTGCTGATCCCAGCGGCAATTTATAAGGCTGTAGCAAGCTACAGTGGGCAATGTTAACATCTTGTTGAAATTCTCATTCTCTTTTGCAAAGGAAGGGCTTCAAAATGCAGTATGAAGAGCGTATTGTAAGTCTATAGGACATAATATTTAACAGGTAGAAAACATGTATTTAGCCTAACAATTTCCATGATAGGTCACTCAGGTTTTAAGCATGTTTATTCTGATGTAGTTCATAATCTGGCAGTTATCTAGGAATGTGATTCTTCAGTAGCTATGGAATGCATTACTGTGTATGGCACTAAGCACAGTTCAGTTCAGTCGCTCAGTCGTGTCCGACTCTTTGTGACCCCATGAACTGTAGCATGCCAGGCCTCCTTGTCCATCACCAACTCCTGGAGTTCACTCAGACTCACATCCATCCAGTCAGTGATGCCATCCAGCCATCTCATCCTCTGTCATCCCCTTCTCCTTCTGCCCCCAATCCCTCCCAGCATCAGAGTCTTTTCCAATGAGTCAACTCTTCGCATGAGGTGGCCAAAGTACTGGAGTTTCAGCTTTAGCATCATTCCTTCCAAAGAACACCCAGGGCTGATCTCTTTCAGAATGGACTGGTTGGATCTCCTTGCAGTCCAAGGGACTCTCAAGAGTCTTCTCCAACACCACAGTTCAAAAGCATCAATTCTTCAGCGCTCAGCTTTCTTCACAGTCCAACTCTCACATCCATACATGACCACTGGAACAGATGTATATTATAGTTCCAGTGAAACACATTTTGAAAATGTATATAAAATATGGAAAAAAAAATACTTATGAGTTACATCTGATTGCCAAACATGGGACTAAATTAAGGGTTATTTTATCAAACTCAACACTTCTCTACCATTTGAATTGTAACTAATGACACATTTCTGTTTGGACTTGAAATTGCCATAATTGGTGAGTCTCCACAAATACACTGATCAGGCCCTCATTTTTGCCCCCTAGATTTTTATGATAGACTCCTAATTCATCTACATGCCACCTCCCTTAGAGACTCATTTCCTATTTAGCTGATTATTATTTAAATAAATCAACAATGCAGTTCCTTTCTTGTAAACCCTCTCACAGAATGAAATTTCTCTGCAAGTCTAGTACATCTAGACTTGTCCATCTACAGAGACATCTCTTTGTACTCTGTCTAATACATCTTCAATCCAAGTACACCAAATAACCTTTGATATCTCTGTGGTTGGCAACAAACATTTCATTCTTGGAGTTTTCTCTTCACAGTCCTTCAAAATCAAGAGTAAATGACAGCATTTTATAAAGCTTGATCAACTGGGCATTTTGCTTCTCTGGTGTGTGCCCTTACACTTACACTTGGTGTATGCTTTTGTGATAGCCCTTGTCTAAGACACTCTTTAATTGCTCACTTGGGTGTGTGTCTCTTTCACTTGATTATCCCATGAGTGAGTCCCAGGTTTCATCTAAGTAAGGTTTGGGCATGTCCAGCAAAGTGAAACTGGGAGCATGGGTGGCTAAAATTTTAATTACAGGGAGAACCATCTAAATATAAGGAGCATAGGGAGCCCTGTGGACATAGAAGCGGTCTGATTTCAAATATACCCTAGTGTCTGTCACTCAAATTTATTTCCCAGTTGAGTCCCCATTGTATGTGAAGTCAGAGGAAATATGGGAGTGTGGTACACCTGTGCATCCTGCCTCAGACCGTCAGACAGCATTTGGACTGATGAGCCATCCATCCGTGATAAATGACGTCCTATCCACGAGAGCACTGATATCAGTGGTGAACCCAGGAAGCTGAGACTATGGTCCCAGCAGGGACCATGATGCTGTGTGCTGCAGTATCATTGGTTCTGTGGGTTTGATGCCTGCCCAAACAGGGGCTGACTTTAGAGACACCTGATTTCAAGGGCTCTTTAGAAAGCTTGGATCTAGCATTTTACAGGCAATGATCATTAGGGTGAAAATTAACTTAATGTAGCCTTGTTTACACAGCTTTGTAAGGTCTGAAAAGACTGCCTATACATCAGTATTACAATTACATCTGGTTAATAACAGTAGAAAACATAACTATTAAGGCCATAGCTAAATATGTTGTATTATCTTCAATTATGTATTAAGGAGGTATTATTATGATATCTGTTTTCAGAAGAGGAAAGTAAGGATTGGAGACATTAAGTCACTAACATAAGATCCAATCAGCAGCAAGTAGCAGGGTTAAAGCTGGAAATGATGCAGAGCGCATGTTATTTCCATCGTTGTGCTCTAGTGCCCAGTCCCTAATAAATTACGTGTGTGAGTGCTGAGCAACTGAATGAATATAAGAATGTAAGAATAGCTAGTATATTTTTTTCCTTCAAGTAACAGCACAGATGTCTACACTGAAAGTGTGAATATTTTCAAATGCCTGTGGTATGACCCACATGAGCAATAGGACAGTGTTGAAGTCTAGTTCACTGATCAAATCTCAATACAGTGCTAAAAATACCATTCATGCAACCATCAGAAAATAATTAAATCTTTCTCCATAATCCTTCAAACCTCCCTTTAGTCCCTGCCGACACACACCTACATGAACATTGTAATGTGTAACTGCCCAATAAAATTGCTTTAAAGCTCTTCCTGCTAACCTTTAACCCTGGGACTGTGTATAATTTATTATCCTATAAACAATAAGATCCTTTCCTTTTTTTTTTTGAGATTTCATTTTTTCCTGGTCCTCCACCAATTTTGCTTCTTTACTGGATAATATTGAATTAAGACATTTTTATTATTTGCCATTTTCATTTAAGAGGTTTGCTCCCTGCTCTTAATTAGCATTTAGTGAAAGTGGAGTATGTTATCTATAAAAAATCATTGCTTGTATTTTTTTCTTATACTTTTTGTATTTCTCTTTCAGCCTTGAACTGGTGTCCATTGTAAAGAGAAGTTTTCTGATCTCAGTTATGTGATTATCTTTTGGGGATGTTGTGATCTGAAGCAAAATATAGTTAAGCTTTTCATCTTTATCTATGGGTAGTATGGATCTATATATTTAATATGAAGGCAGATAAAAAAAATGTGAATCCATGCTATGTGGTAGTGCCTGAAGATTATAAACTATCAATGTCCAATTCCAGACTTAATTCCATTAACTAACTACTTAAGTGTAGAGGAACAATTATGTTCTGAGATGGCCTCATAAAGTTGTTAATGTATTTCTTAAATTTCCAAACTCTATACAGTATTTCTTCTGTATTAAATAAGAAATTTGGGGTGTCCCAGGTGGCGCTAGTGGTAGAGAATCCACCTGCCAATGTGGGAGACTCAGGAGAGGTGGGTTGGATCCCTGGGTTGGGGAAGATCCCCTGGAGGCAGAAATGGCAGTCCAATCCCATGGCAGGGAAGCCTGGAGGGCAATAGTTCATGGGGCCACAAAGAGTCAGACATGATTGACCGACTGAGCACACACACAAATAAAAAATTACCTTGAAATAAAAATCTATATTTAAAGAAAATAGATCTCAGATAGGAATATGAAAACTATGTGCTTTTCTTTTTTTTTTCTTTTTTTTTTAAATTTTATTTTATTTTTAAACCTCAAACACTGTATTAGTTTTGCCAAACATCAAAATGAATCCGCCACAGGTATACATGTGCTCCCCATCCTGAACCCTCCTCCCTCCTCCCTCCCCACACCATCCTTCTAGGTTGTCCCAGTGCACCAGCCCCAAGCATCCAGTATTGTGCATCGAACCTGGACTGGCAACTCGTTTCATACATGATATTACACATGTTTCAATGCCATTCTCCCAAATCTTCCCACCCTCTCCCTCTCCAACAGAGTCCATAAGACTGTTCTATATATCAGTGTCTCTTTTGCTGTCTTGTACACAGGGTTATTGTTACCATCTTTCTAAATTCCATATATATGCATTAGTATACTGTATTGGTGTTTTTCTTTCTGGCTTACTTCACTCTGTATAATAGGCTTCAGTTTCATCCACCTCATTAGAACTGACTCAAATGTGTTCTTTTTAATGGCTGAGTAGTACTCCATTGTGTATATGTACCACAGCTTTCTTATCCATTCATCTGCTGATGGACATCTAGGTTGCGTCCATGTCCTGGCTATTATAAACAGTGCTGCGATGAACATTGGGATACACGTGTCTCTTTCCCTTCTGGTTTACTCAGTGTGTATGCCCAGCAGTGGGATTGCTGGATCATAAGGCAGTTCTATTTCCAGTTTTTTAAGGAATCTCCACACTGTTCTCCATAATGGCTGTACTAGTTTGCATTCCCACCAACAGTGTAAGAGGGTTCCTTTTTCTCCACACCCTCTGCAGCATTTATTGCTTGTAGACTTTTGGATTGCAGCCATTCTGACTGGTGTGAGATGGTACCTCATAGTGGTTTTGATTTGCATTTCTCTGATAATGAGTGATGTTGAGCATCTTTTCATGTGTTTGTTAGCCATCTGTATGTCTTCTTTGGAGAAATGTCTATTTAGTTCTTTGGCCCATTTTTTAATTGGGTCATTTATTTTTCTGGAGTTGAGCTGTAGGAGTTGCTTGCATATTTTTGAGATTAGTTGTTTGTCAGTTGCTTCATTTGCTATTATTTTCTCCCATTCTGAAGGCTGCCTTTTCACCTTGCTAATAGTTTCCTTTGATGTGCAGAAGCCTTGGAACTACACTTTTTGCTCTCTTGTTTTCCTCAACACTCTCACTCTGTTTCAGTTACCTTAAAAACATTTCCTAAATTCTCATTTCCTTCCAGACAATGTCAGACTTTGGTCAGGTGACTTCCTGTTCAGAGTAACATCTTGCAGAGGGACACGTTTGACTACTGCGAGGTCTGGGGCTCTGCTTGACTCTACAAGGCAATAGGTGCCTTGGAAAGTGTGGTCAAGCTCCGCCCTCATTGGCACTTGGGGAAGCTGGTTCTTGTTCAGGTGATCCGATTGCCGGGTGGCTCAGATGGTAAAGCGTCTGCCCGCAATGAGGGAGACCTGGGTTCGATCCCTGAGTTGGGAAGATCCTCTGAAGAAGGGGAATTTTCTAAGATCCCCTAGAAAATTCCATGGATGGAGGAGCCTGGTGGGCTACTGTCCATGGGGGAGCGTCACAAAGAGTCCAACACAACCGAGCTGAACTAAATACTTCTCCACTGTTTTCCAGATGAACTTCAAGCTTCTACATTTGACATTAAAGGCCCCCAAAGATCTGGCATCTGCTTACATGCGTCTCAAACCTCACTTCCTGTCCTTCTTCATCCACCTTGTGTGCTTTACCCTCAGCCATCACATAACTAATGATAATTTCTGGTGTGTGCCACTTGATTTCATGCCCCATGACTCCCAGCTCTTCCTTCCATCAGGTGTGCCCTTTATCCTCTTATCTTAAGAATATCCTATTTCTCCTTCAGCACCTACTTTACAAGAGGATTTCTCAGAGAATATTTCATTATACTCTAAATTTTATTACTATTTTTTGACATTTCATTGATTTCATTTTTTTCTTAAAACTTATTTTTGAAACTTTGTATTATAATGCATCATTGTTTCTCAGTGCATATTGTAGGGATTTGCTGAGCTGACTCCTTTGAAAAGACCCTGATGCTGGGAAAGATTGAGGGCAGGAGGAGAAGGCAATGACAGAGGATGAGATGGTTGGATGGCATCACCGACTCGATGGACATGGTTTTGGGTAGACTCTGGGAGTTGGTGATGGACAGGGAGGCCTGGTGTGCTGCGGTTCATGGGGTCGCAAAGAGTGACTGAACTGAACTGAACAAAATTGCTGTTGAGTGGTTTTTCTAGTAAAATTCAGCTCTGGAGTTGAATAATAGCAAATCCAATTTTACATTTTTTTCTGGTAAAATGTTTACTTACTCAATTACATATAATTTCATCTATTATGTTTATAATCCAGTACTTTTTTTCCAGGTCAATGCCACAATTATAATGAATGTTAGATAAACAAACCACTTTTCCTGATGAAAAGAACATACGAGCCTTCTTATTCTTGGTCCTCCTATAACTTTTCCCTTGGCTTTTGTAATCTTCTATCACTCTCTGCTTTAAGAGCAAGAATCACTTTATAAAATCAGAAGTGACAAGTATCAGAAGAAAAGTAAAGTAAGGCTAGGTGGGAGAGAACTTTCTCTAATATTTGAGGGTATAGAATTTGTTCACTTTTGTCCTGCAGTTTATTTACTGTGGCTACAAGCTTAGGTGTCTGCACAGGCTTACTGAAGGCAGAATGATGGGTCTATTTTCATAGTTATTTATTGTCATGACCTTGTTTGCTGTTCAGGCTGATTGAGCATCTCCTAAGAAAATATACTTGTCACAAGGTGCTGATTATTGTCACTTCAAAGCTGGGTTTGCTTGTCCAGTACTGACTTCCAATTTAAAGAAATTAGAGTCGACCTATCTCAGCACTGCTTGACTTAGGATGCTGCATATGCTCTACTGAGGAGAGTTTGGTGCTGTTGTCATTTTATAGAAAAGATACAGCACTGACTTCATTTAATACTAAACTCCCTGGTGGTTCAGATGGCAAAGAATCTGCCTGCAAGGCGGGAGACCTGGGTTCGATCCCTGGGTTGGGAAGATCCCCTGGAGAAGGAATCAGCCACCCACTCCAGTATTCTGGCCTGGAGAATTCCATGGACTGTATAGTCCATACTGAGAGACTTTCACTTTCACACAGGTGTAACCTTTTATTTATAGGGTATTTAGGAAAGCATCATACAGATAGAAAAAGTAAAAGGTAATATGCAAATTATTTTGCTTGCAATGAAGTCAAATATAAACAAAACACATCCATTTATATCATTGAATAATTAACAGCCACCATCTGCTTTGTGTCTGTGATATGCCAGCCATGATAATTGAGGCCTTTGTCTGAGTTGTTCAGTTTTTTCCCTTTTACCAACCCTATGAAATAGGTGTATTTTCCTCATTTTATATATGAGGAAACTGTAAAAGACTTTGTATAAGATTGTATAAATCTTCATGTAAGACTCCACCCCAGTTCATATAATTATTAAGTTTCAGAGCTGTGGGTTAAAACTAATTCTGCCTGTTTTCAAAGCTTGTGATTTTTATCTTGGCAATCTCACATTTGGTAATGTGCTATAAATGATATTCTTCACTGCTCCTCATTTTGTCTTTCCTTAAGTGAAGGTACCATCAAAGGAACACCTGAGAAGCTAAACTTAAAAAATTTATTACATTCTGAGCTAGTACAGATGAATAAGAATGAGATCCTCATTGCTAGCTTCAGTATTTTATCCTGAAAATGTGTTAAAATATGATTTGTTGAAAGAATACATTTTAAGTTATACAATCATTAGCTTATAAGTATACATTTTCTTTACATTTACATGCATTTTTAGTAAGATTGTCTTAAATTCCTTTGAAATGCTGAGACTCTTCAGGCCGAGAAGTATCCAGCATTCCTGATGTTTCTGTATCTTTGGTTGCCATCCAGTGGTGGCAGTCATATACTTCTGTTGTGAAGAAAGAACAAAACCCCTCTATTTTCCAAGCAGACTGTCTCTTGTAATTTAAAAGCAACTGATTGATGCTAACTTTGTGTAGCTAATTTATGAAAGTGTTAGCCATGGACACCACTGAGTACAAGAAATTAAGAAAAATCTATCTAGATATTGAGATATTGTCAAAAGCAACTTGTTCTTGGTAAGGGGAATTTATTCATTTTACTTTTCTCAGAAAATTTATATATAAACAACATTTATTCCTTCAAAAACCTGTATTTATGTTAAATTTTTCTTTATATGCCAAAGTCAATAACTAGCAAATTCTTCTAACAGTGATTAATGCAGTCAAATCAAGTCCTGGTCTTCTAACATTTTCCTCAAAGTAATGTCTCACCAATGGGAGGTTTTATCCTTCAAATAAAGAATTTAACAAAGTAGCATTTAGATTATTTCTTCCCAGATGGCCAGCTGGTAGTCTGTGGCATTGGTATAGTTTATAGGAAGTACTTGAAAGCAATGGACTTCCCAGGGGACTAAGTGGTAAAGAATCTGCCTGCCAATGCAGGAGCCACAGAAGACGTCAGTTCAATCTTTGGGTCAGGAAGATCCCTTGGATATTCTTGCCTGGAGAATCCCATGGACAGAGGAGCCTGGCAGGCTTCAATCCATAAGGTCATACAGTTGAACACGACTGAGCCCACACACACTTTAAAGCAATGGCTTCCAGAAATATAGAAATTCTGAGAACAGAGATGAGGAATAAATATTTGTATAAAACAAAATGGGATTACATTTAAACCACTTAAAATAAGGCCTTCCCTGGTGGCTCAGATGGTAAAGAATCCACTTCCAATGTGGGAGACCTGGGTTTGATCCCTTGGTAGGGAAGATCCCCTGGAGGAGGGAGGGCATGGCAACCCATTACAGTATTCTTGCCTGGAGCATCCCCGTGGACAGAGGAGGCTGGTGGGCTGCAGTCCATGGGATTGCAAAGAGTCAGACACCACTGAGTGACTAAGCACACACTGAAAATAAGGAAATAAAATGGACACTCCCAATAGTTAAAAACAAAAGTACAGTGTTTATCTGTTCATAACATTGAATACTTGTATTTGAGATTGTCTTTTTTTTAAGTTTAAAGATGAGAAAATTTGGAATCGAAGTAATTATTAGAAAAATATCTTTCAATGAGTAAGTAGTTGTGTGTCTTTGGGTGGATGATTTTATTCTGATTTCACAAATTGTGGATTGGAAAATAGTTGGGTAAAGAAAAGTTGTTTCTTTTAAAATTACTTGTTTACTCTCCAAAAATATATTGGTCTAAATAGCAACAATGTAATTCTTATTTGTTTAAACATTTCAGAATTATAGTGCATATTAAATCCCCTTTGTCTAGATTAACCAACTGCTATCATTCTGCTGCATTGTATTTACTCTCTGAGTACAATATATATAAATATATATACACACACTATATATGCACATTATATATTGTATATAGTATATAGTTGTTCTCCTATCTCACATATTGCACACACACATGTACTTGTACTCATACTCTTAATTTCTCTTGCAGAACCATTTGAAAGTTAAGTTGCTAATTTTTAATACTTTATCCTGAATAATTATTATCTAAAAACTTTAATACCTGAATTACCTAAGAATGAGAACAAAACTCCAACACATAACCAGAACATTATACAATAAATATAATGTTTATGTGATATTATCTAATATATAGTTCATATTCTGGTTTTCCCCATTTTACCAAAAACATCCTATATGAAAGTTATGTTTGTTGAACAAAGTGAAAGTCTGTTGAGAAATTGTAGAGAGGATGAGTCAGAGCTCTCTGAATATTACCTATCAGGTCAGAACCAAGGGAGTGAGCCATGGGCTGGATTGTGGTCTGATAGAGAGCAGACAAAGGAGAATTCAGATTGAGAACAGAAGCAAAACAAAATGTGCGGGAATCAGCTCATACTGTCTTAGAAAGAGCTGGATGTTAAATTTTCACAGATTTTAAGATCTAGCTTACATTGTTAGCTTAAAATTACCATGAAGGAAGTTTTTACACTACAGTGATAGGCAGTTGTTATAATTCAAGCCTACTCCCATAATCTTAGAGAGTTAGTTGTTTAACACTTAGCAGCTTATTTGGGTAATAAGCTGTTTTATTAAATAATATATAACATGTTCTTGCCTGGAGAATCCCATGGATGGAGAAGCCTGGTGGGCTGCAGTCCCTGGGGTCGCACAGAGTCAGACACGACTGAAGCGACTTAGCATAGCATCAACATGTTTATTAAATATGATGTTTATAAATATTTAGATAATTATAATAGTAATAATGTTAATAGCTTAGTTGGCTAAGGAGGTCAGAGAGTAGTTGATTAACAATTCCATGTATGATTTTTAATTTAAATTTATATTTACTGATGAATAATAATCAGGTTAGAAGATGTATACAGTGTTGCTAGTCATTAAGAGGCACCTTTCACCTTCTACCACTCTACGAAGATTGCTTTCTCTATTAGGTTCTAGAGTCAGTCCAACATCTGCTGGAGAAGGGATAGGTTACCCATTCCAGTATTCATGGGCTTTCCTTGTGGCTCAACTGGTAAAGAATCCACCTGCAATGCAGGAGACCTGGGTTCGATCCCTGGGTTGGGAAGATCTTCTGGAGAAGGTAGCGGCTACCCATTCCAGTATTCTGGCCTGGAGAATTCCATGGAGAAGGTAATGGCTACTACCCATTCCAGTATTCTGGCCTGGAGAATTCCATGGGGTTGCAAAGAGTTGGACAGGGCTGAGCGACTTTCACTTTCACTTTTCAGAGTCAGTTTCTCAACTGTCTTTGTAATTGGTCTATAAGCAGTATTTGAGACATTGTATTTCTCCCTCTGCTTGTCCACTTCTTCACGTGGCTTTGAAGAGACCACCTGCTTTAGCTGTCATCCTACCTCACGAGTTGTCCTGTCGCCATCTCCTTTGCTAATTCTTCCTCTTCTTGCTCTGACTTCATCCTGGAGCTCAAGCCACAATTCTTTTCTCCATTTGCACCGGTGTTTGTCATCCATGGCAGTACTGCCATTTTGCTTCATATACCTCACTAATTCTTTATTGTGTGGGACGTCCTTATGCACTTTAGGATGCTTAAACCCACTAGATACCCATTGCTAAATCCTTGGCTCACATAACAGGAGGGATCCAGGGCTCCATCAGTCACCATATATATTACAAAGTCTAGCACCTTGATCTAGATGGTATATCAGATCTGGACTTGGTTTCTTACATATATGATTTATAAACCAATATAGGATAGAAGAATGTCAAGGGGAAAAATAATTGGTTGAAATATTCAGCTACATGGGCACCCCTGATGGCTCAGTGGTAAAAAGAATCTACCTGCCAATGCAGGAGACAAGGGTTTGATCCATGGGTCGGGAAGATCCCACAGAGGAAGAAATGGCAACCCACTCTAGTATTCTTGCCTGGAAAATCCTAAGGACAGGGGAGCCTGGTGGGTTACAGCCCATGGAGTCGCAAAGAGTTGGACATCACTGAGCATAAACATGCAGGCAATAGTGTGTATGCAGCTATATTCATAACTCAGATTTGTGGCTCCAGTCCTTGTTTTGCATTTGATTACAAGGTCATTTTGTTAACTATCACTTCTCTCTTTCATCACTCATTTGATGTTCTCCTTGTTTTCAGAGAGTACTTCAGAGAGTAAGTTTTTTTTTTCTGGTTGGATGACTCTAATTTTATTCCTGAAGGTCTAATCCTCAATGCTTCTGCATTTATTGTATTGCTATAGTCTTTCATGAAACATTACCATTGAACATAAAAGGAATAAGAGGTACTCCGAGAGGCTCTAAGCTATTTGAATATCTTAAGCTTCCCGTGCCTCTCGCGGTTGGGAGACTGTAAGCATAGCTGTAGGAGTCTGGGTAAACCTGTCAGGCAAGTTAGAGAGCCATTTGAGGGGTTTGGATTTAAACACTCCTATTATGCCCAGGAACTTTATTAACTGGAGCTGTAAGTTAACTCCTTTTCAGAGAGAGCGAGATGGTGGTGGGGGACAGCCCCCTGTAAAGTCAGAGGTGAGAGCACAAAGCAGTAAAGTAGGCAGACTCTGGTTTTGGGGGTAGATGCTCGAGAATATCCAGGGGGACTCCTGAGGCTCGATCCCGCCTTTGCGTATGCCGAGCCTCCTTCCTCATGACCTTTGCCATGGGCGGAGTTCCTCACGCTGGCTCCCGGCAAGGTACCCAGTGAAACTTCTGGTTACAGAGTCTTCCCTGACCCCACTGTGTAACAACACAGTCTTCTCTTGATTATCAGCATCAGTCACTCCATCTAGTATACTAATGCATGCTTTCCAGGCCTATTGGTTTAATCGTATGAGAACACAAAATAGCAAAGCAACAATCTCAACTATCAATTCATTAAAATCTTTGTGTATCTTTGGTGGAAGCAGTCCTTCCTTAGAGAAGGTTCATTTCTGGGTCTGCTCAAACAGAGAAAAGTTGGTCACTTTTAAATGACAGTTTTTAAGCTTTTTATCATCAGGCATTTCAGTGCATGAACCTAAAGCTATCTTACTATTTAACACATTTATTGTAATTACTAGTTTGTAGGTATACCTTTCCCATTATCTGGTGAGATAATTGGGATTAGTAGTTTATATTGTATATCTGTATGTTCTAGAATCTCATATAGAAGGAGACTACTAGATACAGAGTAGGTGAATCACAGAATGTGTATAAGCAAGATGGAAAGGAGGGAGGAAGTAAGGAAAGAAGAAAATTTGTCTTCGTTTTTTACTGCAGAAATTTGACAAGATCCAAAACTACTATCTCTTTATGGATGAACTACAGATGTCTGCTTGGATTAAATCAGAGCAAGAATGATTTTACAATAGTTCTGCCACCAAATATTTACTTATTTTTGTTTTATTTTTTTTAATGTCTTATAACAATCAACACATTGGCAATTTGGTTTAGGTATTAACTGTTGACATACCTGGAGATTTAGAAATAAATTTTATTTCATTTTGAAAATGTACACGTTGATAATGTTTATTTATTATTTAATTATTCTCAGGTAAGCTATACACTAAAAAGTGAAATGTCATCAAAGGGTTTATCACAAAAAGTAACAGTTCCTCTGAATTACCTCCCCCTTATCCCAAAGGCAACAAAACTTAGCCCTCTGTTCCGGGATCTTTCTGTTCTATCTTCATGTCACTAAATAGATACTTCCATTGCTATTTTCAGGTGTGTATGTTCCAGACACCTCTTAACTAATTATCCTTCTGATGGATGCCAATGAGGAGCTCTCAACGTCCTCATTTGCCTTTTCCAACATTGTCCATCTACTGATATTGATTGCTTAGTTCTAGAATGTCCTAGTTGCTTTAAATAAAATGCTCACTCCTTTCATTTCTGACTTGCTACCTCCCGTGAGTATACATGGTAAATGAGGTACTCCTCCTGCCCCCTCATCCCCTCTACATTCTGAGTGTCGACCACGCTCCCCTCCTTGGCTGTTGCCTGTCCTCTTCCCACTCAGGTTTCTCCACCTGCTTCACCTGACGCCACTTTTCCATATGCTTTCTTTCAAAAACCTGTTGATATTTTGTCTTTGTTAGTGCATTCCTGATCTCTCTATTTATGGATTGAAATGATTACTTCTCTATTTCTGTTATAATAAGGTATCAGATGGAGAGGTTAAAAGAGTATTGTTTATTTTTTTAATTCAACATTTTATAGTTTTGTTTAGGTTTTGTTCTTTAGTCTACTTTTATTTTCTTTTTTTAATGGTAGTTCTTGACTTGATTTTTATCTTTTTCCAGGATGTGAAACTTTAATTGCTGATTTTTGTCTTATGGCATATTGCCGGGGTCCAGCCCCAGCTGATCCAGGGTATTCGAAGGAGAGACGGCATAGGCGAGGGTCAGGAAACAACTGCTTAATTAAACTTTAATTAAGGATATAAAGAGTAATAGAATAAGGATAGCTCAGTGAGGAAATTCAGTGGAGAAAAGAGGCTGAGTAGCTTGGTTTACACGGGAGACCAATAAAACTTCAAGACAAGAAGTTTGCACCACTTACGTAGGCCGCAGGCATCCTTCCGTTCTCCTGAAGGAGAGGAGACACTGAGGCCTCCCTGGTCGGATCTTAGAAGCCCAGGCATAATTAGCAAGCATGGTGGGTTCCGCGCTCCAGATGGAGACTCAGCCAGAATTTGGGAGAGAGAGTGACATGGGGAGACCAAGTTTCGGTGAACAAGGCCCGCACTTTATTTTCCAAAGTAGTTTTTATACCTTAAGTTATGCATAGAGGATAATGGGGGAAGGGGTGGAGTCATGCAAGGACAGCAGTTCCTGGTCCTAATCGAAGCCAGGCTTTCAAACTTATCATATGCAAAAGTTCAGGTGATTGACATCATCTTCTGGCCCGGAGGCCTGTTCACATTTTAAGAAACTTATTTTTCTCTAAAGGTGATTATTCCAAAGTCAGGCACCAGCCTCCAAAAAAGCATTGGACAAAGCTTCATTTTACATTTCTATACACCCATTATATCAATCAATACACTGCCAAGGACACAGTAGGTAAGGAGTATGGAGACTTAGCAGCAAACATTGGCCCAACAAGTGAAAAACCCTTCACCAATACAATTTCTAATCAATCTTTTTTTTTTTTTTTCTAATCAATCTTTTAACTACTCAAAGGAATCTGTGTTTAGGCAGTTTAGAACATCTCCTGCCTCTCACAGTTGGGAGGCTCTGAACAATCACATGTGGCCGGAAAAACCTATTCAGGCAGGCTAGAGGATTTCCAAAGGAGTTTTTAGGTTGAAACACCGTCACACCCAGGAATTATTAACTGGAGCTGTAAGCTAACTCTTTTTTCAGAGAGAGGTAGTGGGGGACAGCCCCCTGTAAAGTCAGAGGTGTAGGTGAAAGCACAAAGCAGAAAGTAGGCAGACTCTGGTTTGGGGGGTAGATGCTCGAGAATTTCCAGGGGGACTCCTGAGGCTCGATCCCGCCTTTGCGTATGCTGAGCTTCCTTCCTCATGACCTTTGTCATGGGCGGAGTTCCTCACGCTGGCTCCCGGCAGTGATAGAATTCCAGTTGAGCTATTCCAGATCCTGAAAGATGATGCTGTGGAAAGTGCTGCACTCAATATGCAATATGCCGGCTCCCGGCAGCATATCAAGTTGTAAAATTATTTATTTGCCCTTTTAGTTTATTATCTATGCTTCATAAACTTCAGTTTCATTTCATGTGTCATAGTATTGCTCTACTTTACTAAGCTGGGCTATAAAATAAAATACTGATTTGCTTACATATAAAATGTATAAACTGTTTAACAATAATTATAACTTCTTAATGTAGGATAAAATTTATAGCACAGGCTCACATAAATTATCTGATTTTGAAAAAGACAGTTTTGATGTTTGTCTAAATACAAAATTCATGCTCAACTTTTTCTTTTAAAATTAAGCTTTGATAAAGAATTATAATTAACTTCCAGAATCCCCAATTCTAGATTACGTTCCACTTCCTGGTGTCTCATTTTATCCTATAATTTAGAGAGAACTTGTTTGAGCATAGTATAGCATCAAACACTGTTAAAATGAACTTTATTACTATACAAATGGTGATGTTTGTATTGATATTGAATAATTTATTTTTTAATACTGGGAAAGCATTTTCTCATCCATCTTTTTATTAATAAATAAAAGCACAATTCCCAGTTTTTATTTTTCTTCTTTAAATGAATCATCTGAGGTCATTTCAATAAATTCCTATTCTTTCGGAATTCCTCAAATAAGGCAGATAAAATTTAGCCAAGACATTTGGACAGAAGCTTAGCGTTCAGTTGGTACATTAAAAAAAGGATCTTTGAAAGGCAAAATTAAGAGTTCTGCATCTGCCCCTGAAATTAGAGTCAGCAACTGAATGTGGTTCATCTGCAGCTGCTGGTGACAGAGTGCTTTTTCTGCTAGGTGAGCAGCATGGAACACAAGGAGAACTGTGACCGTGAGGCAAGCAGGTGGCAGGCTGACAGCTGAGTTGCATGCAGTACCTCAGCCGGCACTGCGGTCCTGTTACTGGGCTGTGTTCACATCAAAAGAGTACCCAGGAGAGTTACCGGATTGACAGCTTGGTTGACACATAGTTACAGAGTCTGCAAATATTTACATTAGGCGTTAGGGAGAAGGATAAGCACACATTATGGGGTGAGGAGTAAATAGGAAAGAAGGTCTGTGGTAGGGAGATCTTTAACAAGAGAAGGGTTCTTATAAAAGCAATGATTTAAAAGTGTAGGATAATCTGAAGAGAGTACAATAAGCACATTTTCTCAGGAATTGGAAGATGATGTGTTAATATCTTAAAATATTGCTTTACATATGAGTTCCTTTGAAAATTTTCCAGTTTTATTCACCTCTTGATGAATATTTAGTGTGTTTGTATATGTGTACATATTTTTCCCTCCACCCCATTATAAAGCTTTTAATGGCAGAATTTATAATAATTGAGGCCTAGACATATCATGGATTCTACCCTAATCATGATACATTCTATTTATATTAAATATATATACAAATAGGATTTAGCCTGGTGTTTGGAACACCATAGGTCCAATCAAAAGTATTAGTTAAATAAATTTATTGAAGATAATATGTTCTGTGTAGGAACAGTAATGGCAACATGATTAGAGTTTAAGAGCAAATTTAGTTCATTTATATTGAGGGTTTTATTAATTGTCAAATACAAAAATGAATACTATTGGTACCAAAATATTTGAGAATTTATTTTTAACAGTTCAAAAGAAAAGAAATACAGGAAAATGTTAATATTGGGAGCACAAGTCCCACACTCATATTCTCTGCTAATGATAAAATGAAAGTTCCAAGCCTAGGTTTTTATTTCTTCAACATCTTAGTAATTAAGGTCAATTAAAATTTTCTGAACTAATTTTATTTGTTTTATAATGAAGTAACACGTCTTTGAAATGAAAAGAAATCAACATTTTCATTTATAATTTATGAATGCTTTAGAGATGGTACTAGCAACCTGATGATTTTTATATTGATAAAAAAATAAACTTATGTTTAAAAACTCTCATTAAAACTAAACCAAAACAAAGTGGTTCTATGAAAACATCATTCAGACATACACACCTTGTTATTATTTGAATAAAACTAAACATATAATATTTTTAAGTTTAGGAATTGAAAACTCAATTTTTTAAAAAATATTTATTAGAGATGAGATTAGTCCATTTAAGTGACTACTTAAGTGTCTTAGCTTGCTTTTCATTGTGTATTCTTTCCTTGTAAGGAAACAAGCACTCAAATTTAAAAGGTCAAAAGTTTAAAATAGTAAACACATGTCACTCAAATCCATGATACTCTAGTGAGATTGAGAGGAAGGAATTTGTAGGACCCCTATGGGTCATCCCTTTTCAGCCTTATTCATTACCTCACAGCAATCCAATTTCCTCTTACAATATCTTCCTTGATTGCATTTCCTATCATCTCATCACTCATGTGGCTATTTTCATGTAGAGTTCAGGTTATGCTCAGTCTCTTTTGTTAATAGAGATAAAATAAAACCACATGTGTCACACTTAGGGATTTGAATATAAGTGAGCAAATGGCAAACATTCTGCCAAGAGAATTTTTTGAGATAGGATTGATTTTAAGAGTAGATTACAAAATTTCTTTTTCCTATATATCTAAAAATGTACACTAATCTTTCTTGTTTCTAGTGGTCAGGATATGGTCTGGCAGATATTTAGATTTGTAAGTCTAGAGATATATTTTTATTTGATTTTTTTCATTTTTATGCATCATATATATCCTTTATACATTTCAAAGTAATTACCTCCTGTGTTTCTGTAGGACCTTTATAAGATAAAAAGGACCGAGATATCAGGAGCTCTTAACTATAATGTTAATTTTTTTCCTAATAATCTTTTATGACCACATTAACTTTATATATATATATATATTTACTATTCAAGTCTGGGACAATCTACTTACTTGTTAGGTTTTAGTCTAGATGCCAGTCTTGCTACTGTTTTCTCTAATTTTTGAATTTCCTTGTGTTGAAATAATGGGGGAAGATTTTAATAGCCTGGTCATTGAAGAAAAAATGTCAGGACTGTTAACAGTAAGAAAGCAGTTCTCTATGGTTTTATCTAAATCTAAACCAGATTTTGAGTAGGAGTAAATCTCTAAGACATCCAGGCCCGGTTGTTTTTTTTTTTCCTTCTTCAGAAATAAGTATGTTTTATTTGTTTCTTTGATTTTGCTTTTGAAACCTTATCCATCTGACATTGTAAACACAAGATTTTTCCTTTAAAACCTCAGCCCTCTGACATTTTAAACACATTTCTAGGTTTATAATTGTTTGCTAGCTTGAATAATATCAAATTTTATCCAGCATTCATAATTTTCCATGACACAGATATTTGCTGTGTTCCTTAAATGTGCAGATCCCCTCTTTGTCTCAAAAAACATCTCTGAAAGTGTGGAATACACCATGTGTGTACTCACCGTGAGTCGTGTCTGACTCTGCGACTAAACAACAACCATTAATGTAAGAGTAAATCAATTAAAATATGAAAGGAAATAAATAACTGATAGTGTTTTTTGCTTCCTTCTTACAAAGCAGATGGTTTAACAATAGTTCAAATTATCTGTAAGAAGTATTTAGAAACACAAAGTGCTTAGCAATGGATTGTATAATTTTGGTAATAGTAATTGAAACCAGAATGTTAATTTTAAAAATTTTGTTTATAAGAATTATCGCTGATACGTCTTTTTAGTACTGTCAGTATTGAGATATTAGTCTAGATGATTCATCCTGGCAATAAAAGTTAATAATTGGAGATAGCTGAATATTTTTCAAATTGTGGAATTGTGGTCCCTCAGAAGGTTATGAAATCAATTTAAAACCACCAACTCTGTGCGACCCCATAGACGGCAGGCCACCAGGCTCCCCCGTCCCTGGGATTCTCCAGGCAAGAGTACTGGAGTGGGTTGCCATTTCCTTCTCCAGTGCATGAAAGTGAAAAGTGAAAGTGAAGTCGCTCAGTCCTGTCCCACTCTTAGCGACCCCATGGACTGCAGCCCACCAGGCCTCTCTGCCCATGGTATTTTTCCAGGCAAGAGTACTGGAGTGGGTTGCCATTGCCTTCTCTGAAAACCACCTTTACTTTTTAATTATTAATAAAAAAGAACAGACTAAAGCAGAGTATACTGTTCAGTAAACATAAATATTATTTTGTGAGACTTTTCATTTGGTTTTACATGTATACCCGCCTATACTTGGTTGTATGTATATATCTATGCACTGCCTTGTGATATATATGTTACTTCTTACCATAGATTTCGGCATTTAAAAAAGTCACTGTTTTAAGGTCCAATTAATCTCTGAATAGTATGTTTGCCTGTTTTCACTACAAGATGAAATCATAATGCCACTGGTATTTTTGTCCTCAAGCTGATCTTTTCTCCGTGGAGTCCCATTGCCATGCCCATGTGCCAACATACACTTTGCAGTTATGACATTGATTTTTCATCCCAGTGCTCACCAACCACCTATCATGACAAGTAATTTGGAAGAACTTCTTGACATCTCTTGCTTAAGGCTAATGTTTTATTTAGTTGATGCACTGTCAGCTACTAGTTACTGTGAGCCATCAAAAGACTTGAATTTAAAAAAAAGAGATAAATCATTCTTTTTCTTATTTGGACTTTGCCTGATAATTCTTGCTCATATTAATAGCTTTTGATGTGCGAAAATGATCTCAAAGAACCATTTAACAATTGTACAGCCCATTAGCATAACAAGTCATTATGCCCACTTTGAGTCCCGAAGAGGGCAGAAGCACAAGAAAGACCTGCTAATGAGATTAAAATTTTTCTGGACATGTATAGGTGTGAACTTTGATTCAGGCTGAGGCAGCTAAAGGAAAGGAAATGGATCTCAGTACAGGACCTTGCAGGCCACATTGAAATGAGGGCTCTACCTGCTTCCTCTCCTGGATGGAAGGTCATGGAATGAGCAGAGAGGGAGAGCAGTGTGCTGAACTGTTTCACTGTGGACTTTTTAGCATTTGGCGGAATCATTACTTCTCTGAACCACATGGCAAAGCATAGCCTTCACTGTCTTTTTCTCTCTCTTCTGCCTTTAGCAAACTGTCAGAAAAGTGGGTGGCTCAAAAATTAGTAGGGCCATGAGAGAGGATGTGATATGGTTGCCTCTTTACTTTCTAAAATATTTTAATAGTACAACTTTACAAACTCCTTCACTGCCACCCTCGTGGTCTACCCTCCACCCCCATGCAAATCTGAGCTGACAGTATTTAACTCTAAGGCTGAAAATGGACAGCAGGGGAATATTCTACATGTAAATATATGGTTAAAGAATCTTTGTGATTTCCTTTAATCCCTTGATACTTATTTTATGCATTTGCTTAAGAGCTATTGGAAGGGATAATTTAATATTTTATTTTCCAAATTAAAGAGTTGTATTTTGCTGCCGTTAAGATACCCTAGGCTTTGCTTTATTGGATCATTAATTAGCACTTTGAACGGTCGAAGGGACTTATTCAGTTCACATGTATCTTGCAACACACAAGAGGCGTATATTAATGAAAGACTAAAACGTGCCCAAGAGTCCCTTAGAGCTATATTAAAACACTTATAAATGGGACTTTAATTTACAGTGCTGCTAAAATGAAAATGAAATGCTATATTGATTCTCAGGCTGGATGCTCTTTAGAAAATGCTGTATGTGTATTATTCCCACTCCAAATTATAACTTCATATCTGACCTGGACACACTCAAAGATAATTCTCTGAAGACAAGCATGTAGACCAATTAGAGTAAGGATCCCGAGGATGACTTTTGTATACTAGGTGGCAGAGGGTTTCCAGGAATCTTCTTCTTGTATTAAGTACCATAGTTTTTTGTTCAGCTTTGCAACTGAAGATGAGAATTCATTAAAATTTTGTTCTTCAAAAGTGGACTAAGGTTCTTTTTACTAATATATGGAGAAATACTTAGTGAAGTTTAAATTGCATATTTTGCCTTGTATGAGTCATTGACAAGTGTATTTCCTCTTTAGTGAATTGTTTTTTCCATATATTAGGAGAAATAAGTTTCTGTTTTTAATTTTTAATTTAATTTCACTATGTTCAATTTCATTTTATCTTTAAGTTTTACATTAAAACAACCAAAAATTAATTCTTAAATAGCATGATTCAAGGAAGTGCATAACAGGGGATAATGCCTCAGTCTTGCAACACTTCTTTATTGTTTTAAAGACCTTTACCATTAATTACTTTTGGGATCCTTAAAATAATCCTGTGATGTATTTTCCCACTTTTACAGAACAGGAAATGAAGCTCAGACAAGCTGAGTTACTTCTCCAAGACTAAGTAGTAAATTTTAGAAGTAGACCAAAATAGTGCTTCCTTTGTTTGTTTGTTTTTAAATGCCTGGTTTCCATTGAGCACAAGAAAATCCTGTAGAAATTTTAACTAAAAATTATCTAGGAGCTTTACATATATTATTTAGTGGGAATAGGGGATGGAAATATAATGTTTTTTCTTTTTTTTTAAGTTGGTATATATACACAATTTGGTAGGAAGTGGGGAGAAAGAAGGGCTTCTCAGGTGGCTCAGTGGGTAAAGAGTCTGCCTGCAACACAGGAGATGCGGGTTCAGTTTTTGGATCAGGAAAATCCCCTGGAGGAGAGCATGGCAACCCACTCCAGTATTCTTGCATGGAGAATCCCATGGACAAGAGGAGCCTTGTGGGCTATAGTCCATAGGGTCACAAAGAGTCAGACAAGACTGAAGGGACTGAGCATGCACACGTGGGGAGAAAGAAACCAAGCAAATGAACTAATTAACTTAGCGATATTATCAGCATTACCAATGATCAGAATTTTACATTACATCAAAGCTTATATTTGCAATGTTTTTGTGGGAATATTTATAATAGAGTTTCAATAAATTCAATGCATGTTTTTCAAGTGTTCAAAGCGAAGTATATTTTTGCTAATAAGTCAGTGCTTCTCCAAGCCTGCTTGGAGACCAACTAATATCAGATATACCTAGAGTTTAAGAATACAGATTTCTAGGTCCTCCTCTAAAACCTAATTATTCATAGTCATTGAAAATTGACCCAGTTATCTTCATTTTCAAAAAGCATCCAAGATTTGGCCACTAAGTTTGAGAAGCAATACTTTTACTTTTTTGACATAATATAAATACACATAAACATTATCTGAACAGATTTATGACAACCCTAAATCTCCTTTTCAAATCCTATACTTTTTATCCAAAGTGAAAAGAGAAGGTTACGTAATAAATTAATAAGTAACACAAACTTGTCAATAAAGGAAATGGACACACACACACACACACATATGTATAGAAGATGCATTGCAATGAAAGGATTTCTGTTTTAGGTAAATGACTGCGAATGCCTTCAATCAAATATTAATTAATAAAGCAGCATTATACTTTAGGAAATAATTCAAGAAGTACCAGCAATTTTGTTTCTACTGCTGCTGCTGCTTTTTTTTTTTTTTTTACCTTTGATTCCTAAGTGGTCTCAGAACTAGTCATTTCATTTCCCTTGTTTCTGGATTGTACTTTTACCTGCCTATCGAAGCCAGTCAATGGCTAAGCTTAGACTAGACTTGAACCCAAATCTGACCACAAAGCCAGTGTTATTTCTATAAATTCCATAACTATGTGGTTACAAAATTCATGCACTTACTATCTACTTTAGTTTTATAACCTAATATCATAAATACAAAGCAACTTTATATTTAAAGTATTTTTTGAGAGATTGCTTCTTGTAGTGATTGTCGGTCATTTATGTCTCTGGTACAAATTGCCTCGAATAAACAATGCTGCTGTGGTCAAAACAAAATCATTATTACGATCCACTGAAAAAAAGACTGTGTTAAATAATTCTGCTCTAAATGGAAGCGTCCAATGTTGTTCTATGCGCTCGAAGCCATATATAGAAGACAGTCATACGTTGCTAACATCCTCTTTCCTCAGTGATGTTACTGCATCACAGCAAACGTCTAAGTACACACAGCTGCTTTCACTCGCAAGCGTTTTCTCAGCGTAGCCACGGTGTGGAGCTGCTGTGTAATGAGCCAGAGCCGAAGCTCCCAGGCGGTCTGCTGAGTCTAGTGAAACAGGACGGAGCAGACAGATTGAATAAGGCAGAAGCGCAGCACCTGAAAGCTGGCTTTATGTGTTAAATTGAAAAGATTTGTACTTCCAATGAAGAAAACATTGTGAACGTTCTACGTGAGATGAAATGAACTAGCATAGGCTCCAAATAATGCTTGGAGAAGTCCAAGTTGTCAGTATAAAAATGCTGTTGCTTTAGAGTTTATTGGGCTTCCCTTGTGGCTCAGCTGGTAAAGAATCTGCCTGCAATGGCGGAGATCTGGGTTAGGATTTAAGGGTTAAGAAGATGTTAGCAATGTATGACTGTCTTCCCTGGGTTGGGAAGATCCCCTGGAGAAGGGAAAGGCTACCCACTCCAGTATTCTGGCCTGGAGAATCCCATGGACAGAGGAGCCTGGCAGGCTGCAGTCCATGGGGTCACAGAGTTGCACACAACATCATGCACACAAGTATCCTTATGTTTTCCAAGTGGGGAAATAGAGACTGAGAATCAACGTTAAGTTCTGATTTGTCATGCTCTAATCTTGCATTTCTTCCATTTTTGTTTGGTATATTGTCCAGTATCCCACAGGTTGCCATGTGGTTTGAGTTCCTCTTCTGTACTTCCTTATTGCCCTGTTTCAGCATTCCTATCCTATCCACCAGCAGAGAGAGAATGGCTTTCTTGATTTTTGTTAGTCCTGTATCACCACTGACTTAATTTTTAGAATAATGTAAACTCCAGTAGCAGAAATGGAGAAACAGGAGTTGGAAAATCAGAGAGCTCTTGCTTGTATTAGTTCTTCCCAGTTGCCAAGAGTATATTGGTATAAAATATCTTGATCTCTTTGGATTGGTGTCAGGAAATACAGAGCTTAAATGAAGTCCACAATCCTTGTTTCTCACATATGTTTTGCTTGTTAAAATTACACCTTGTGTAGTTTAAGACCAAAGTGTTGTATAGCTGCTACATTTCTGTGATTTCCAGCAGAAATTCCAAAGTGAGGCATTTCAAGCTATAGACATGTGCATTTGTTCTTTAATTCTGAAAAAAAAATCTGATACTTATGACTTCTTAAAGTTCATGCAGATCTGTTTTGATTATCTTACAATTACATGCTGAATATTGAAAGGAGTTTTTTAACATATATAAAAAACAGGATTTATTGTGTATATATTAATTTTTACAGTTTTTAAGTTTTTTTTTTTTTTTTTGGGGTCCAAGAAGCCACTTTTTATTTTTTTCCTTTTGGATTACTTTGATGCACCTGTTATGATCCTGCTGAAAGCTCTCTCGCTTCTCCAGCGCTGTGAGAAGAGCTTTGTACCTTTGAAATTTTCATTAGCTTTTGACTGACTGCCAAGATTTCAGCTGCTGTGGTACAGAGGCAACCGCACATTGGGCTGCCAAGTCTCAAACTCTTGTTTAGCGTGACAGCGAGAACTTTCAGACCTCACTGAAGTAAAAAACTTTCACAGAACAGCATCATATTCTTTAGTAGGTGGTTGGTGCAAGATGATGTTAGTCCTGGGTGATCCAGGAGCACATAGGGTCAGGATCAGAAGGGTCCTCACACATGTTTTTCATCTCTGGGATGGTAGAGTGGGGAGGAAGGGGCAGATGAGGTTTGCCAAGTCTTGGATACAAAGCGGGGCATTTAGAAAAGGTGCCAGGCACTGATCCTATTCAAATTTCTTCCAGTAACTCCTCCTCGTGTGAAAGTAAGACATTTTGGATTAGAAATAACCTAATTAATTTAGGAATCAAGATTCATTTAAAAATAAGTAGTGCATTTTTTGATACTCAGTTAATTTAGCATTTAAAATACCTGCTCCTGCCAAGAGTTAAATCCTATCAATTTTAATTTAGGTTTTGAAACCTTAGCTGAAAGGTTTAATATAGCTTTCATGGATACCTAGCGTGTTCTTGACATTCTATCACATACATGACTGTATTTATATGTTTCTCTTTATGTCTCTGTATATATAGATCCATATCCGTATCTACTAATCTCCCACTTACAGACTTTGTAAATTCAGTTTCAACACAGTATATGGGACAAGGAGCCTGACACCTTAATCAGTATTTTACAAATGTAATATTGGAATTTGTTCTCAAGTTCTTGTTGGGATGCAATTGTTTTTAATAGCTGGTATCCTGCTGTCACTTTATCTGTTGACAGAATGCCACGATATATGAGGATGGCAAACACCTGGGGTCTGCTGCTTTCCATGTCAGCATTTGGAAGATTTCAAGAACATCATAGACATGACTTGCATCTTTATTATCCTAATTGTCTTCAACACTAGTTTAAAAAGACCAGCAGAAAAGAGTGTGCGATAGAATAACTAGAGAAGCTACCCATTCAAGGGAGAAACCACAACAGCCCAGAGCTTGCATTGCTCTTGGTGGATCAGTGAGAACAAGCAACATGACTCCTTATTCTCCTGTGTCCCTTTCTTTCCTTGAATTCTTCTAATACTCCCATTTTTATAGTATCCTTTCCACAAAAAAAAAAAAAAAAAATATATATATATATATATATATATATATAGAAGGAATCACAGGCCGTGTGCTGACCTAAGGCACCTAAATCCTGGGACCCGTGGTAATGAAAATATGGAGGCAGGATGTGAAGCGCCCTCCTGCTGTTGTTCCCACAGGACTCTGCCTTCAGCAGCTCTCCCACTCCTTGCAGGGGACCAGAGTTCTCACTTACCTCTGCCGCGATTTCTGGTTTTCTACTCAGGTTCCACTGAGGTAGAAAAGATTATTATTATTGTTATTTTTTCACAAGTGAGAAATGCTTTATTTTTTCTAAAGTAAAGAATAGCTCAAATGAGATGCCCCCTTTCTTCTCCTTCTTTTGTTCTTTCACTTCCTAGACTTTTTCCTTCTTCTCTCATCCGACCCCTCCCTCTTACTTCTTCTATTGCAACCAGCATTTAGTGAAGTAGTTGTTGGGTCAGGTCCTTCCCAGATTATATCAGGATAGCAAAGGTGGATAAACCACTGCCCATTCCCTCCAGAAGCCTACCTGGCCAGACAGTGTTACACAGTGTAAGCGCTCTGGACATCAGACAGATCAGAGGAGGGGTCAATAAGGGCTAAGTTAGCCAGAAAAGTGTATAAAGTGTTAGTCATTCAGTCATGTCTGACTCTTTGTGACCCCATGGACTCTAGCCCACAGGCTCCTTTGTCCATGGAATATTCCAAGCAGGAATACTGGAGTGGGTTGCCATTCCCTTCAGGGGAACTTCCCGACCCAGGGATTGAACCTGGGTTTCCTATACTGCAGGCAGTCTTGGTTGTCTGAGCCACCAGGGAAGCCCCTTTCTTAACCACAAAGGACTTTATTTAATAAATATTTAATGATAACTTACAATGTGTAATTTATTTATGTCTGACTGTACTGTCTCCCACGCTTAACCCTTCTACTACTGTAAGTTCTTTGTGGGTAAGGACTGTTTTGTTCAAACTTATGTGTCCTCTGCCTATGGCACAAGGTGGGTACTGGGAAGTATTTGTTGACTGAATGCATGCATATGCAAGGAAAGCCTTGATGAATGATGGGAGAATTGTAGGGAATTATGTTTCCTTTCAAGATATTTCTTCCTTCCCATGATAGGGAAGCTGTGACTAGACAGCATGGATTGGAGGAGTATGAAAAGTATTTAGTTTAGTTTCAGGCATGAAAAGATACTGTCAGTTGGGGTTACTCATTGAATGTTCCTATTCTCTCTAGAAAGGGTGAATTCACCCAGCGTTGAAATCAAGGGGTATATAATTAACTGCTTAGTCATTTGTTTGCCTTCATCCCAGGAACCAGCTGTTTCCTGGATCGTACTTTATTACAATTTTTATTTATAGTGTATCTTTGCAAGAAAAACATCCGGTGCAACGGAGCCCAGCAGTTGGTGGGTAATAATGCATATTTTAAAGCTACACAGAAGACACTTTATGTGAGCTATCTTAGAAAAGCAGGGGGGTGCCAGACCCTCTCACCATTATTTGAAGCTGTGGGAGGATTTCCCTTGAGACTTATGACTGTGGTAGAAAGGAAAGAAGGTTAGCCTTGAGGTCAGAGATCACAGATCTGAATCTTTTCCCCACCACACACGTCAACAGTGTGGCCTGAGGAAACTAGTTTGAATGTGGCTCAGTTAATACTTGCCTCATAAGGAGAGGAGGTGTGGCAAGAAGAGAAAAGATGGAGTAAGGGTACTCAGCACTTACCTCTTTTTTTTCTCCTATGTCACTGGTGTAAAATTTGTTGTTTTGAAAAATCAACTCACACAATTTAGGAATTAATTCAGTTCAAATTATTCTACATGTGCTGATTTTGAATTTTATCTTGATTTTAAGCATTTTTAAGGAAGGTCCACATTAAACCTATTCCCTTTTGTCTGGTAACTTATCTCAAAATGTTAATATTTAATAGCCTCACTAAATACATTGTTGTATCTTTAGGCATACAGATGAAAATGCACAGTCACGCCTGTAGATGGCACCATTGCACCAGATGGAATAAAATCACAATGAAGTATGCGAGTTCTTTGCTAGAACAACCTGTTAAGTGTCAGGACAGGGGAGCCTGGTTGGCTGCCGTCTGTGGGGTCTCACAGAGTCGGACACGACTGAAGCGACTTAGCAGCAGCAGCTGCAGCAGCTTAGGAAACCACAATGCCAGTTTTTGGAATAGGAAAATGATGTGTAGGAAGATGATATTAATTTTTTTGAAAAAAGAAAAACAGTGAAAAATCAAATACAACCCGATGGATTCTATAGTAATTGTGTTCATTTTTTAAAAAGTATTTTAGAGGAGAAAAGAGATTGATAAAAGTCCCGATGGAAGGCTTTAACATATTTTTTGGAAACATTTAATTAAACTAAAGAGGACCACAAGTAATTGAACTTACAGTAATCAGTGTCAGTTCTAGGTTACACAAAATAAAATTCTGTAGCTACCCTATTTTTTCTATTTCCTATACTTTATGTGATAAAGAACTTCTTATGGATATATTTTTCAAAATTTTCTTTTGATTAGTTTCCTTTCTGGATTATGTAAGTAGTTTACTTTTTTTTTTTTTTAACAGATATGTGATTGAATTTATGTGTTGATAATCCTAGCCAGAGTACTAATATTTCATTTTTTACTTCTACTTTTGTGGCTTATGAATCATTAAGAGAAATTTCAACTGAAAGGGTGTTTGAGTAACTGAATTATTGGGGTATGCTACTGGAATAAGTTGTGCAGTCTTGTAGTGGAAATTAGTATCTGGGGGACACTGTTACCAACCACAATTGATATATGACATAAGGAAATTATTTTTTATTCTAAATAGCAGTTGTTGGAACAAGATTTGAAGACAAGGCACATATTGCTTTTTCCTGAGATCTGTAAATTTTTTATTTGTTCACTGTTGTGTCCTAGTATGTCCAGTGGGCCTGTATAGCCCAAATTCTGGGCCATATTCACTTTCAACAAATTACGGTGGGACAAATATTGCTTCAGATTTCACTGATACACATAGCAGCTACACTCAATCTTTCTATTTATTTTGAATAATGATATTTATATATTGATGTTGTTACAATTATCCTAATAATTTTACATAAATTTACATAAATGTGATCATAGCTACAATTATATAAAAAGAATTATTTATATATATCCTTAAACATGACACATAGCATGAAACATATATGTGCAGTATAATGAGTTCATATGAAGTAAACTTCATGTAAACACCATCAAATCAGATGTAGAATTTTGCTAGTATTGTAGAAACATCTTTTTCAAGAAACATGGGCCTCTTGCCAGATTACAAACCCTCTCCATTTTCCCAGCTGTAACTAATATTCTTGACTTTACTGAGAATCATTCCCTTGCATTTTAAAATAAATATATTTTCATCTATATATGCAAATAACAAAGTTTTGTCTGTTTTTGAATAGTATCATACTCTGTGTATTTTTCGGTGTGTGTTCTGACATCTGATGCTCCAAATTATGTTTGTAAGTTCCATCTATTTTAATATGTACAGCTGCAGTTTATCACTTTAATTGTGAATATTTTATGACTATAACACAGTTTTTTCATCTCTTCTGCTGATAGACATTTGGGTGTTTCCACATCAGGGCTATTAAGAGCAATGCTGTCAAAGAGCTGTCCTTGTATATATTAATATATGTCTTATATATATACTGTTGGGGCTTCCCTGGTGGCTAAGTGGTAAAGTACTGGGCTAAGTCCCTTCAGTGTTGTTCGACTCTTTGCAACCCTATGGAAAGTAGTCCACCAGGCTTCTCTGTCCATGGGATTCTCCAGGCAAGAATACTGGAGTAGATTGCCGTGCCCTCCTCCAGGGATCTACCTAACCTAGGGATTGACCCCACCTCTCTTACATCTGGGCTTCCCTGGTGGTTCAGCTGGTAAAGAATCCGCCTGCAATGTGAGAGACTTGGGTTTGATCCCTGGGTTGGGAAGATCTGCTGGAGAAGGGAATGTCTACCCACTCCAGTATTCTGGCTTGGAGGATCCAGTCCATGGGGTCGCAAAGAGTCAGATATGACTGAGCGACTTTCACTTCCGCTTCCACTTCTTTTACATCTAATGCATTGGCGGGTGGGTTCTTTACCACTAGTGCCACCTGGAAAGCCAGTGGTAAGTATCCACCAACTAATGCAGGTGGCCTGGGTTCATCCCTGGGTTTTGAAGATCCCCTGAAGTGGGTAATGGCAACCCACTCCTGTATTCTTGCCTGGGAAATCCCATGGACAGAGGAGCTTGGCGAGTTACAGGCCACGGGGTGCAAAAGATTCAGACATGAGTTAGCCACTGATTATGATATATACTGTCACATAAGCACATGTATCTCTGCAATGTATTCAGAGGAGTGAAATTGCTGGATCATAAGTTTTCCATACTCTCAAATTTACTAGATAATTCCATGTGACATTTTACTATGGTTGTCCCGATTTATCCTCTCACCCTATGCAATGAGACTTCTTGTTGTCCACACCCTCACTAACATTTGTATTGTTAGACTTTAAAAGTTTTGTGCAGTCAGTTTATAGTGGACTCTTGCTTGCTTTAATTAACATTTCCCTCATTACTAATGGCTTCTGGTTATTTGTATTCCCTCTCTGTGAAGTGCCCACTTTTCATCTAGGTTGTCTTGTCATTTTCTTAATACTTGTAGGAGTTTTTATGGTTGTTTTTGTTGTTTGTTTTTTCTGGTCCTTCTTTAATTATATTGAAAAAATCTCCCATACTGTGATTTTCATTTTCACTGTCTTAGTGGTGAATTTTGATGCATAGGTATTCATGATTTTTGTACAGTAGAATTTATCTGTCATTTACTTTATGATTAGTGCTTTGTGATTTAGAAATTAGTCCTTACCCTGGGGAAATAAAGATATTACTCTCAAAAATTTTTTCTCAAAATATTATGGATATGTATTTCACATAAAGGTGCACCTTGACATGAATTTTATACCCAGGGCCATGTAAGTTCCATTTATTTTATTTTTTATTTCAATGGATTTTCACTTGGACTCCAAACAATTTTCTGCATAGTCTGTTTTTCTCCACTACCCTGTAGTACTAAATATCTCATTTATCAGATATCCATAAATGAATGGTCTGTTTCTGAAGTTTATATCTTATTTCCTTGGTCCAAGTGTCTGTCCTCTTGTGAATACCATAGTGTGCTAATTAGTAGATCTTTATAAGAAGTCTGTATATGTCTTCTTGAACCTTGTTCTTCTTCGAGTGTTTGGATACTTGAAATTCCATATGTATTTTAAATCAGCTTGTCAAATTCTACCAAATTTATGGGGATTTTGAGTGTACTTACATTGCATTCACATATTTCAACTTTAAAGTGATGAACATGGTATATATCTTGGTTGATTAACTCTTTAGTATCTTTAATGTTTCTCAGTTAAATTTATAATTTTCTTGGATGATGTCTTAAAATTGATATTAAGTGATGTTATTATAATGTATTAAAATTTTATTTTCCTTACTGTTGCTGGTAAGTATAAATGTAATTTATTATCATGCCAGTTTTCTATCTAGCAACCTGGTAGAACTCCTTAATTAATTCTACAAATGTACCTGTAAGTTATTTTGTGTATAATGGTATTACCAGTGAAAGGGTCATTTTTCCCCTTCCTTTCCAATCCTTATGCATTTTATTTATTTTTCTTACCTTGCTGAATTGTCTAGAACTTCCTATAATTTTAAATAATAAGTGAAAGTAATGATTCTTTTTGTCTTGATTCCAAAATCAAGATGCTAGTTATAGTTATTCATCCATGAATGTGAAATTTTCTGTAGATTTTGCATATCTAATGTCAAATAAAGTTCTCTTCTTTGCTTAGTTTGCTAAGAATTTTTGAAATGGATGAATATTGAATTTTATCAAATGGATTTTCTTAATGTATTATTATGACCATATGATTTCTTCTAGTCTATCAATATGATTAACTATACTAATTAATACTAACTAATCTCCATTCTTAGACTAAATTCAACTTAGACATTACATATGTACTCTACTGAAATCAATTTGTTAATATGTTTATGAGATTTTTGCCTTTGTGGCTTACTAGTGGGAACTGGTCTTAAGTTTTTAAATATACAAAAAATATTGGAATTAAAAATCAAGATATAATTTATCATATACTCTCATTAGGAAATATTTTTCTTTAGTTGTGAGGTTCTCTATTTTTTCCTAGTAAACAAAAAGAGATTTTATGTGGGCTTTTAATACTATTTGTATTTCTAAAGTTTATATAACTTGCCTCCCTAGCAATATCCATATAGTGTATTCAAGTATGATGTTTAATATTTTACTTCTCATCTCATCCACAACTTGTCTCTTTTCTATATGCATGATTTCAGAAGAAAGTGAAGCAAATTAAATTTCATCCTCCCCAACTCCTCCAAAAATAAAAAGTCAGTTGAAATTCATTGACATCTAAGTTTCACTCTCTGTCCATCTTTTATTGATAAATGAATCAGGGATTCAGGTGCTATAAAGTAGTTGAAATTATGACCGATGCCTTGTGGTTGACTGTGACATGAGTGACTTCTAATGTTAGTATGTCTGGAGACTATACACTCACTCTTCATTTGTGGTTTGAGAAAGACATTTATGAAATCCCAGTCCGTGTTCTACCGATTCGGTTATACTCAGAAGTGTGGACAGAGATCCAGCAGAGAATTAATTTTTTTCCCAAGAAAGTCTAAAAGTACAAAACCAATATAAGAAACTTTTCCTCATAAGAATGTTAAAAATGTATTGGAGACAAATGATACCTATATAAAATATTTTTAACATGGCATAAAGTAGTATGTGGCCTCTTTCTAAAACAGATTGTATAATAAATATTTTAGAAGTCAGAAAAGTGAAAAACTTGTTGTAAGTGATAGATTTGAACTGGGGCTTGTTGGATTTGTTTGAGAAGAAGATACAAAAAGACAGTAGAAGTAGGGGTTATAGTATAAACAGTATTTTTCTCGCTCATTGTTAATTTTCCCAATCTTCAGAGAAAGTCTGCTGCTGCTGCTGCTAAGTCGCTTCAGTCATGTCCGACTCTGTGCGACCCCATAGATGGCAGCCCACCAGGATGCCCCGTCCCTGGGAGTCTCCAGGCAAGAATACTGGAGTGGGTTGCCATTTCCTTCTCCACAGAGAAAGTCTACCTAGTAACAAATATATCGAGTAATTGATATTATCCCAGCCCTGTTCTAGCCATTACATATATTATCTCATTTATTCCTTGGAGCAGCCCTTTAAGACAGCATTTGACTATCTTGATAGCACTTGAACTGAGGAACAGAGATCTCGGGAAACTTGCCAAAGGCCATGCAAGTGCTAAGGAATACCAGACAGTTGATCTCAGGCATTACTTCAAATACTGATTCTCTGAACTATCACAAATATTCCTGTTAAATGGTGATCACGTAAAAGAGAAAAAAATATTGTTAAGGGGAATGAAAATGATAATCACAAGTACCTCAAGCCCTTAATGTTCCCACACCCACTTTTATCAGAATTACCTGATTCTCACCCTAAGACTAGGTGGACCTCTTTCTTTATAACAAATTTTAGAAACTTCATGTTAGGATACATAGATTCAATCAGAGATCTTTTCCAGCTTCATATATTCTCCTATGTTTGTTAGGTTTTCTTAGAATTCCTAGCACTTACAAGCATCATAGTTAGTTATTTAAACAAGAATAAAATTTCCTTAATATTAATTTCTGACATCTACCAAACTAATGTAGAGATTGGAGTCAGTATTTTAAGGAGATAATGGTAGAAAAATAAGAAAAAAAATATAACAAAACAACAAACTATGTGTTAGTTGAAGCAGCACTTAACACAAGTTATAAGTCACTGAGTTATGAAAAAGTGAGAGCTAAGGAAATGTTTTCTATCACCCAACTCTTTTTCTGCATCTTGTCACAAACTTCATATGGTGTGCTGCAGTCTGCTGAACTGCCAGTACACGGAAATGACTATCGTGCAGAGATAACAAAGATTAGAGAGGGGCTCTTGTCACAGCCTTTGGCTGCATGTAAAACTCATTAAAAAAATATGTCCTTTTTGTCTGATGCTTCACAAATATGTTTTGTGATAACCAATCCTAAATTAGGGAACACTTTTCAAAAAGAGTGTAAAAAACAGATGATTCTCTTGGTAAAATAATTGTTAAGTAATATCCTTAAATGTTAGAGGCAAAGCTGAGAATCAAATTCATTTCTTCTCATTTCTGATCTGTGATGTAATCTTCTTTGTATCTTTTTTACTTTCTGCAAGTTGAGATGGATGGTTCATTTTTCTTCCTAATCTTTTATTTAATCTCTTAAAAATTACTACTTAAGCTGTACAAAGTGTCATAAATTGAGTAAAACCATTTTTAGTATAAAAAGAATGAATGCTGAGTGGAATCCAGTGTCATAATCACCCTTCATCTATTATCATTATATGTAACCCTGTCTCCACCCCCTTTATTGCTGTTTCATTTCTGTTGAATCAGTCCTTTCAGTATCTCCAGAACTAATGTTTACAATCTTGCATATACTATCTGACATTTATTTTCCTGTTCTTAAGACCATTTTTCTAATGGCTGAACCACTTTGAAGTATCAATATGGTGGCCCTTCTGCAGTGTTCTAATGGAGACCATTCTTCAGAACTGTTGGAAACATGGGTAGGACAGAATGCATTAGCTGGGTAAAATAGTAAGTGATCATATGAGAGTTAATAAAATCAATGCAGTTAAAATCTTTAGAGAAAACGAATAAGACTGTATAAGTCTAATTCACTTTCTCAACACCTAAAACAGTATAAAATGTGATTATGTACTATGTAAAAGGTTTTTGAAGAACATAAAACTACATTTTGGCACTGATCCAATAAGACTGAAATAAATCAATACAGAGAAATATAGCAGGATCAAGTTATAGTTGAATTACATTGGCATGAAATTTTGAAGAAAGAAAATTAGGACAGTTAGTTGAAGGAAGTAGGAGACTGAGGAAAGGAAGTTCAGAATGCATTTAAAGAACAGACTATGTTTTAATTATTTTCATTTTCATAAGACTCGGTACTCACCACTCACTCACAGCACTCACTATAGTTCAAATTTGTAACATGGGGAAGTGAAATGTGTTAGGCAGACTAAGGCTCTAATAGTATCTGAGATAATGGTTTATGTTGATGCATAAATTAAGTTTTCTAAGTTTTAAATCTTTTTATTTGTGAAAAGTAAAGTCATATTTACTTTACAGTGTGCTGTGAATATAAAATATAATAATATATTTTAAAATTTCTATCTTGGTGTTAGGCATATAGTACAGCTCCAGTAAATTTTCATTCCCTTTCTTCTCATTTTGTATTTTATAGGGATTACTTATCCAGCTGTGATAGATCAAGTCTGATATACATATATTGCAACACAGTTTTTTAAAAATTCTTTTGCAAGATTAAATTCTTGGTATCTTAGAATAAAACTCTAATAGTTATATCATTAGCTAGTCCACATGATATATCACATTTAATCCTCACAGCAGTTTTATGTTATTAATATGATTTTCCTTTCATGGATTTTTTTCATTACCTAAATATAGTAGGTGATAGTGAAGTGAAAGATAGTAGGTGATAAGGCAGGATTAAAAACCAAGTTTTTCTGATTCTCAAGCCTATGACCTTAACCACTAAGTTATACTGTTCAATTGGTACTCATCAAGGTGTTAACATTTTCAGATTATAGATTTCAGATGTATATTCTTGAAACGGGGGTGGAGAATGAATAGTAATAGAATGTGATATGACTGGGATTGATTTTACTGTACTGAACTTTTTGAACTTGCCTAAGCAGCAATATCTCCCAGTATTGCTTTCTGCAATGTAAGTGGGATACATGTGCTTATCCCCCATGTTATTTTCAGGATTAAATAAAGTTATATACTTGTGCATGGTGTCAAGGTGTGTGTGTATGTATAGTGTAGCTGCTGCTGCTAAGTCGCTTCAGTCATAACACTATTCCTGGCAGAGTAAGAAAAAGAACTGGCAGTTTTTATAGACTGAAAATATTTGAATCATAATACCTTATAATGACATATAAAAAAAGGAACGACTTGGTTACAATTCCAGGAATAGCAGCAAAGCTGGAACTAAAGATTATAAACTTAGAAAAATATAAAAACAGGCATAGGAAAATAATGAAAGGAAAGCTGAGAGGCTTGTGGGGATTTGACCCTTAAAGGAAGATAATTGTGCTGGGTGACATTTATACTTATGAGGCTTTCTGTCAGAGGACACTCCCAGCTCACATGACACCAGATGGCTAGAACTCAAGCCAAATCCAAGACTGAAGACTCAGATATTGAGGTTTGAAAGTACAAGAGAGGTCTGAAAGTAAGAGGGCAAGCCAGTAAGGGAGGCAACCACAGAGGAAAGAAACCTCAAATCCACATATGAAATCTCCTTAAATGTTTGACTAATTCCTGAACTGTACTTGATGAGGGTTACTCCAGATTTCCTAGCACAACAAACAGCTTGAAAGCTAGAACTGAGTGAAGCTTAGCTGTTGTCTGTGGTATGGGAGACAGTGCTTGGAGTCAGTCCTGAGAATAACTGCTAGCCATACCTAAAAATGTTCTTTAGAGGAAAACAATATAATCTAAGTTTATAATATATCCACAAATTTTAGTTTTAAAAATGACATATAGGGCAAGGAAAATGAGAAATTGGACTTAGAGTCAAAACAAAAGACAGGTTGTATTAAAGAACTCATAAACTTGAGATGTACACATGTTATAGTTAGCGTGTAAGACCCTGAAGTAGCCACATTAAATATGCCCAAGGACCTAAAGGAAAATATGTTTCTATTGAGAAAACAGATATGAAATAATATCTTCCTAGCTATCTATGTATCAAGAACACAAAATGGAAACTGTAGGATTCAAAATAAAATATCTAAAATTAAGCATTTTCTAGGATGATTTTAACACTATTGGAGAGAGATTGGAAGGAGTAAGTAAATTTGAATTTAAATCAATAGCAATTGTCTTTACCTAAGGAAAGAGAATGATTAAAGAAAAAAAAAATACAAAATACCAAAACTCAGAAACCTGTGAGACGCAGTTTGCCAAACATATAATTGGAAATGCAGAAGAACAGGAAAAAATATGGAGCAAAAAATTTATTTGAATAAATAACATACAGGGATTTCTGAATTTGGTGAAATCAAATAAATTCAAGAATAAATTAGATCAGCACTCTCAAAGCATGATATAAAGAATATTTAATGACCTAAAGGTATCAGAGCAAACTGTTCAAAAACTAAACAGGAATAAACAATTTTGAAAGGAACTAGATAACAAGAATTTTTTTTCAGAAACAGTATAAGAAAAAGACAATGAAATTATATTTTTAAAATATTTTAAAAAATCATACCTGCTAATAAGAATTCTATAACCAGTAAAATATATCTAAATAACTGGAAAAAAATACCATGTCTATAGATTTTAACAATGTTGTTAAGATGTCAATGCTCTGCCAAATGAATGTCAGGATTCTGTGCAATACAAATCAAAATCTCAACAGTCTGTTTTACGGAAAAGACAAATTGATTTAAAAATCTATATGAACATATAAAGGACATAGAGTAACCAAAAATATTGAAAACAATGCTTATGATTGCAAGGCTTTCACTATCTTACATCGATATTTAAATTAAAGCTATAATATACCATACATATGGAATTGGCATTAAATTAGATGAGTAGATCACTGAAACAAAAGAGTAAGGTCAATTAATGTTCAACAAAGTTGCTAAAGCAATCCAATTGGTAAGTAAAAGTACTGTCAGCAGATGGTTTTAAAAATGTTCAGTTGAGTATGTATTCTTGTGTGCATGTATGTATGTATCAGACCATCCATAAAAATCAATTCATGGATGGATCATAGAAAGTGAAGTCACTCAGTTGTGTCCGACTCTTTGCGATCCAATGGACTATAGTCTACCAGGCTTCTATGTCCATGGGATTTTCCAGGCAAGAGTTCTGGAGTGGGTTGCCATTTCCTTCTCCAACTTAAATATAAGCAAAATTTGTACAACTTTTAAATGAATACAGATTTATATCTTCTTGACTTAGGGCACAGAAAACAATAGCTGTAGCTTTTTAAAGTGCTATTAAAATTTGCTATTTGCTAAAAATGCCATTAAACTTCTTAAGTTGCATCAAAAGTTAATGTATATTTATTTAAAAAAACATAAAATGGGTACAAGTCACACACTGGGATAAATATGTATAAAAATTATATTGGACAAAAGTCTTTTATCTACACTATAAAAGGAAGGCCTGTGAATTAATTGTGAAAGAAGACAATCCAACAGAGTGGCTAAGAATTTGAATACACACTTATGTCACAAAGGAAGATGCAGGAGTCCAGCTCCAGCAGTCAGGGATTCAACCTGAAGAGATGAACGGTGTCGGCAATGAGACAGCCTCTTAGTTTTCTTGGACTGCCTATTTATTTCAAGTTTAAGATTTTCTTTTATACTTTTACAAAAGCATTAGGTCAGAGGTTTGACATTTTCAGTTCCCCCTCACCCAGATTTATTATGTCCATAAATCATTGTTGCTCTTCAAACAGAGTTCCTGCTTTAGTGATTCTCTGGGAATCAGCCTCATCATCTATTATCTACCTCCTCTAATGTGTCCTATAGTTAACTTGTGATTACATTGTAACTCATGCTACATCAGTTTACTACTTACCTTCCTAAATCCTGTTTGCCCCTAACATCCTGAGCTCACTATCTCTTAAAAAGGCTTCTAGCTATAGTGTCTCTCAAAATTCCTAACTTCTATAAGCTATAGTAAAATATGCTAACTTTACAACATTCCTTAAATCTTCAACTTCTAACTATTTTAATTATTTCTAAGCCCTAAATTCAGTAAACTCCTTTGCTGTAAACATTCTCCTCACAAATAGGCTTCAGATAGCAATCCCTCCCATGGCCTCAAGCTACAGCCTATGTGCTCATCCTGGAACACTCTTTTGTAAAAGTCCTTAAACAAATGTCAGTGATTAACTTTATGAATTATTCTCTGAGCACAGCTGCTGAAGGCTTTGTGCCTTCTCATGCTCCTCTCAAGAACAATAAGCACCTTAATATTCCTTTTCAGTCAACTCAGCAGAGGAGAGGAAAAGACAAGTCAGAATAACAAGGCCTAACTCCTTCATCCGGGACCGTGCCTGCAGAATGAGGAGAGGGGTCTGGGGCCGAGCCTCCATTTTGTCAGTAATGCCTAAAGCGGCTCCCGACAGGAAGATATATGAATGGTCAATTAGCACATAAAAGTGGCTCAAAATTATTAGTCATCAGGGAGATGTAAATCAAAACCATAATGAGATACTATTTCACACATTTTAATAACTCAACTGAAAAAGGACTTAACCGAATCAGTTGTTGCTGAGTATGTATGTGGATTAACTCATACATTCTGATTGACATTTAAAATGGTATAATCACTATGGGTTGTGTTTTGACATTTTCTCATAGAGTTATAAATAATACTCCTCATTCACTTGGCAATTATACCATTATATATTTACCCAAGAGTAATGGAAATATGGTTTCAGTGTGTCTGCCCTCTGATGCCCTCTTGCAACACCTACTGTCTTACTTGGGTTTCTCTTACCTTGGACATGGGGGTATCACTTCACGGCTGCTCCAGCAAAGGGCAGCCGCTGCTCCTTACCTTGGACGAGGGGTATCTCCTCACCACCACCCCTCCTGACCTTGAACGTGGAATATAAGCATCTGAATGCAGAGTTCCAAAGATAGCAAGAAGATATAAGAAAGCTTTCCTCAGCGATCAGTGCAAAGAAATAGAGGAAAACAACAGAATGGGAAAGACTAGAGATCGTTTCAAAAAAATTAGAGATACCAAGGAACATTTCATGCAAAGATGGGCTCGATAAAGGACAGAAATAGTACGGACATAACAGAAGCAGAAAATATTAAGAAGAGGTGGGAAGAATACACAGAAGAACTGTACAAAAAAGATCTTCACGACCAAGATAAACACAATGGTGTGATCATTCACCTAGAGCCAGACATCCTGGAATGTGAAGTCAAGTGGGCCTTAGAAAGCATCATTATGAACAAAGCTGGTGGAGGTCATGGAATTCCAGTGGAGCTATTTCAAATCCTGAAAGATGATGCTGTGAAAGTGCTGCACTCAATATGCCAGCAAATTCGGAAAACTCAGCAGTGGCCACAGGACTGGAAAAGGTCGGCTTTCATTCCAATCCCAAAGAAAGGCAATGCCAAAGAATGCTCAAACTACCACACAATTGCATTCATCTCACTCTAGTAAAGTAATGCTCAAAATTCTTCAAGCCAGGCTTCAGCAATATGTGAAGCGTGAACTTCCTGATGTTCAAGCTGGTTTTAGAAAAGGCAGAGGAACCAGAGATCAAATTGCCAACATCTGCTGGATCATAGAAAAAGCAAGAGAGTTCCAGAAAAACATCTATTTCTGCTTTATTGACTATGCCAAAGCCTTTGACTGTGTGAATCACAATAAACCGTGGAAAATTCTGAAAGAGATGGGAATACCAGACCACCTGATCTGCCTCTTGAGAAATTTGTATGGAGGTCAGGAAGCAACAGTTAGAACTGGACATGGAAACACCAGAACACTGGTTCTTGGTGGAAAGTGGGCAAGTGAAGTTTCTAGAGTGGTGGTAGTGTTCTATATCTTGATAGGAGTATGAATTATGGGAGTTTATGTTTGCTAAAACTCACAGAATGATACATGTAAGATTTGTGCATTTCACTGTATGTAACCACTTACCAAAGTCCCCTATCCCATTACACACACGATCAGTAACTATAAACAAATATTGAACAAAATGAATATGATTTATCTGTTGGCAGTGCCACATGTTAGCAATTTTAGAAACATATTCTGATATTTTAGGATTGATAAAATAAATATACATTGAGGATAATGGGAGCCAGTTCCCAGCTGTTATATATTGTAATACTAATGTGATAATACTAAAATGACCTTTGTTTTATTGTATTGAATTTAAGATTATAAATGTTATTTCATGGCTTTTCAATATAGATAGATGAACAGATACATTCATGATACTTAGGTAGACACACACATACATACAGTGTCTAGCTCTGTTGAATATGTAGAAGCCATATCACATCAATATCAATTACTGTATCTATTGCCAAATTCTCCAGTCAAGATAACCAGAGATCCTTGGGGAAATGGAGGATTCCAGAGTCTGGACAGTGAAAGTAAGGATAAGCCTAGAATATCTTATAAAGTTGTTGTTGTTTAGTCACTAAGTCATGTCTGACTCTTTTGTGACTCCATGGACTCTAACCCAACAGGCTCCTCCGTCCATGGGATTTCCCAGGCAACACTTTCCCTGTGTTAGAAGGTGTGTAAAGAATTTCTCAAATAATAATAGGGACATATTAACAGCAGCCATGATCCAGATTGAAGAGGCTCCAAATGGACAAATCTAGCATAATTAGAATATCAGAAACAAAAATGTACAGTAAAAGATAAAATTGTTTAATAAAATGAGAATCTATGAATCCAAACTGATATAAATGCATAAATGAATGGATAAATAGGTAAGAATGAATGACTTTCTTGAAGTAGAATGTTGTTTTATACTCAGTAAGTCGTATCTGACTCTTTTGTGACCCCATGAACTGTAAGGCTCCTCTGTCAATGGAATTTCTTAGGCAAACATACTGGAGTACATAGCCATTTCTATCTCCATGGGATCTTCCCAGCCCAGTAATCAAACTCACGTCTGTAGCATTGACAGGCAGATTCCTTACAACTGAGCAACAAGGAAAGCCCTGCAACAAAATATCAACAGATAAATGCTGACTAAATGAAGAGATTAGAAAATCACTATTTTGTAGCTATCAGAGTAATAATTAAGTCAAGAATTATCAGTTTTTGCTAAAAGTAGTAGGTAAGGTTTTGATGAGAAGCATCATATTGACATAGTGTCAGACTTCTAATTACATAATAAACAAATGTGAGTTTTACTGGATAAATACAAAGTAAAACACTTTAATCCAATCATCAACATTATTATTATCAACACTGGAATAAAGTGACATCATGTGCCTCCTGATGTACCAAAGTGAAAGAGAGTATTAGTCACTCAGTCATGTCCTACTCTTTGCAACCCCATGGCCTGTATCCTGCCAGGCTCCTGTGTCCATGGACTTTTCCAGGCAAGAATACTGGAGTGGGTAGCCATTTTCTTTTCTAGGGTATCTTCCCAACCCAGGGATCAAACCCAGGTCTCCTGCATTGCAGGCGGATTGTCTACCATCAGAGCCACCTAGGAAGCCCAAGAGGTGCACAGACTTCTCTAACGTTCTTGCCATAAGGACATTTCTCTAACCGTGATAAAATAACAGTTGAACTCAACTTGAGGGGGATTCTAGAAACACTGCCTTCCAGATCAAAGTGGACTAAAGAGATATGGCAGCTAAATACAAGCTTCTGGATTCCATTCTGGACTGGGGACAAAGGCAAGATATGAAAAAGTCACTGGGACAGAGTTATATATTAATGTTAAGTGTCCTGGTTTTGAGCATCATTGTGCAGTTATATTAGAAAATTATCTTGTTTTTAGGAAATATATACTAAAGTGTGTGTATGTGGGAGACAGAATGAGAATCAAAAATCAGATGGAGCTAAATGTAAATAATTACTGTATCTTGTTTAAAAAGTATACTAGAATGTTTGTATGTTTTCTATACATTTGAAATACTAATGAAAGAAATAGTTAAAAAATAAAAACACACACAACTAAATTTCTTCATTACCATTTACATCCCATTGGTTCTGTTTCTTCCTGAGTATTAGTCCCAACAATTTGAATATATATATACTATATAGTGTATCTATATATATACACACACACACTTATATACTGGCCTTTTAAGAAAAACAAAGAATTATGTTAAGGAAAAAATTAGCTTAAATCTATTATAGCAGAGGAAATGAGACTTTGATCATATAAATGTTTTAGATATAAAATTCCTCCAGCACAACATTTACTAATGCTTTAACCTACTATAGTTATACTGCTTTGTAGTTTAAAGATTAAAACAAAGGCATTTAAAGTGATGGCAGGGAAGTGGTGGTGGGGAAGCCAGATGGAAAAAAATGCTAATTGCTAAAAGTATACTTAAATATTGAATGTTAATATGCTCATTAGAAAAGTTTTGATCAAGTAAATACTCCTTTAATGTTATAAAGGAGTACTCTTTCAATGTTGTAATTTGAAAATATTGAATGATGATATTGTTATATGGGAAATTGATATTATTACTGATAGGGATATAAGAAATTGATGTTATTACTACATTTTTATTACTACATCAACATCGGAGACGTTATTTCTCCAGAAATCATTATTTTTTATACAGTTCAGCTCTATTCCTTTTCACTTAATTTTTTTAGTTTTCATTCCCTACCGGTTTACATTAAATTTATGAATATTTAATTCATTTGTAGTATAGCACATTTTCTTGTGCTATTTCTGAAACAGAAGCTTGCATTTTGATATGGTGCCATTGCAGATTTATTTATGGACATACATGCAAAAATATTCTCCCCCAGTTATATACCTTTATATTACTGTTAATTAATTTATTATTCTGAATGATTCACAAGTCATTTCTTTTTGATATAACAAATGTATTTATAAAAGTATGGTGCTCTTAATCATTAATTACAACACTTTAGTTTAATCTTATGGTAAATTTTATTGCGTTTTTAAATATCACTCAATATATTTGAGGCTTATGTTATATTAGAAAAGACTCTTGTGTTCATAATGCCACCATATTTCTATTCACACTCTAGACTCTTTAGGGACTGGGACAAAATATTTATATTCCAACTATTTTATTTACCGCTTAAAATATTTTTATTAATCTCAAATAAAAAAGAAAGCTGCTTCCTTAATAGTTGTATTGTTTGGTTTCTGGGAATAATTTCACACATATTTTGCAAACTTGGATAGTTTGGCAGTTTTAAATAATTGAAGGCTTGTTAATAGTTACATCAGAAATTAGGGCTATTGTATATGATAATTTGACATTTGAAGTAAAATATATGTATTTCTCTTACTCCTGAGGCAAATTTAAGATTTCCTTGTTTGTATCTGTCATGAATTTCTAAGAAATAAAATGACTGAATAAAATTACTATTTGTTAGAAATCCCTGTTTTAAAAGAAAGTTTTTGTCAAGATCCCATTCTACAGAAAAGCAAAATTAACCCAAAATGTCTTGACCTGATTGCCTTTCATGTGGGAGACTCAATTATGGTTCTTTTCTTGGGAATCAGGAAAGTTACTCCCTGAATGACAATACAGGTCAAGATCACCTTTCTGCTTGTTAAAGAAGATGCTCATCCAGAGACCTTTAGCTTAATGACCCAGCTTCTTCTGCATAAGTTACGGTCTGGGACCTCAGTGGGAACTTTTGAAGCTTCATTAGCCTTTTAGACCACAGGGGAAACATTAAATTAACAAAAAAGGAAGAGAAAGAAACAAAATCTCCAGTCAATGATCCCAAAGAGACCCTAGCCAACAAAGTGTGTTGACTTTCTTGCTTTACTTAGCTGTGGAACACTGCCTTGAGTTGTGTCTTGTTAAATTTGTGTAATTTCTTCTGCCATTTAACTTTTGCACCTGTCTGAATCAGTTCAACAGTGTTTCATATTAATAACTTTTGTATAGTTAGAGAATTATTATGCCATCCTCATCACACCCTAAAGTAGATTCACCTTTGCTGCAAAGTGGAGGCTGGCTCTAATCAGATGAGCAGGCAGTCAAGGATTCTGAGTCAGACTCTCAAGAGAGAAGTGAGAGACAAAGTTACGAATTTGAATGTCACAGTGAGAGGTGAGAAAACAACATGGACGAGGTCACCCAGGGAGAGTGTGTAGAATCAGAAATCCAGAAAGCCAAAGATATGACCTCCGAATCTCCAAAGCAGAGCAGCAGGAGCTGTAGGAGATGAACCTGGAGAGAATAATGTGCTGAAACTAAGAGAGAGCACGTGTATCAGTGAAGTGACAAACACAGCAGAGAGACCAATCATCAGGTATAGTTAGGAGTGTTCTTTTGGCAATTAGAAGATTCAGTGGATATTGTAAATAAATATTTTGGCACTAATCTTTCGATTAAACTGAATAGACACGAGCTGAAGGATAAAGGGGAACTTGGATTTTTAAAAAGATTTTTAAAATCAATTTTAGGTTCACAGCAAAATTAAGAGGCCTGTGTAGGGACTTCCCTTCTGTCCTTTTTCACTTGCAGAGCTTCCCTCATTCTCACTGTGCCACCCACACCCCACCACTGTGGCACGTTTGTTACGGCCGATGAACCTACATTGATGCATCATAATCACGCAAAGCCCAGAGGTTACCGTAGGGGTTCACAGTTGGTAGTGTGCATTTTATGTTTGAAATCTGTACAATGACAAGAATCCTTCTGCACAGCTTCATTCAGAGTAGTTTCACTGCCCTAAAAATCCTCTGTGCTCCACCCATTCATTCCAACCCTGGCCATACCTTCCGGCAACCACTGATCTTTTTACTGTCCATTTTACTTTTTCCAGAGTGTCACATAGTTGGCATCACAAAATACACAACCTTTTCAGATGGGCTTCTTAGTAATATACATTTATGATTCCTTCATGTGTTTCCATGGCTAGAGCCCTCATTTCTTTTTAGCGGTGAAGATATTCCTTGCTTGTATGTGCCATAGTTTATCAGTACATCTACTGAAGGACATCTTGGTAGCTTCCAGGTTCTGGGAACTATGAATAAAGCTGCTATAAACATCCTAGTGCAGGTTTTGTGTGGACATTCATTTTCAACTTTTAAGGGGAAGTTCCGAGGGTTGTGATTGCTAAATCAAATGGCAAGTATATGTTTAATTTTGTAAGAAAAGCCAAACTGTCTTTGAAAGAGGCTGAACTATTTTGCATTCCTACAAGCAATATCTGAGAGTTCTTCTGACTCCACATCCGCACACCACTGGGCATTGTCATTGCTCCTGATTTGGGCCATTTTAATGGGCCTGTGAAAAGTGTTAGTCACTCAGTCATATCTGACTCTTTGTGACCCCATGGACTGCAGCCCTCCAGGCTCCTCCATCCATGGGATTCTCCAGGCAAGAGTACTGGAGTGGGTTGCCATTTCCTTCTCCAGGGGATCTTCCCGACCCAGGGATTAAACCCAGGTCTCTTGCATTGCAGGCAGATTCTTTACCATCTGAGCCAATAAATAATAATTTAACAAATAGTTGTCCTTATAGTCTGGTGGACTTTTATTTCAAGAATTGTGCTGTGAAAGAAAGGTAAGAAATGGGAAGGTAAAAAAGGTTGGATTCAGCTAATATACAGTGGAATGCCTTCTTTGTTGTCAACATTTTGAAATTTTCACTTTCAAAATCTGGCAATTAATAACAATGGGAAAATGTGATAGATAGCCACTGCCAAGCTTTTGTAATGCCCCCTAGCATCCCGGCTATTCTGACACTGCACAGGAGCTTAGTAACTATCTCAGGTCCAGGAACTAAAAGGGACTCTTAGTTCAATGGGAACCACAAGCCCTGATTCAAACTTTTGTATAATTGATGCTATGTGTGTGTGTGTTCTCAGTCATGTCTGACTCTTTGCAGCCCTAGGGACTGTAGCCTGCTCCTCTGTCCATGGGATTTTCCAGGCAAGAATACTGGAGTGGGTTGCCATTTCTTCCTCCAGTGGATCCTCCTGACACAGGGCTTGGACCTGTGTCTCCTGTGTCTCCGACATTGGCAGGCAGATTCTTTACCCATGAGCCACCTAGGAAGCCCCCATACTGATTATTAAATAATTTTTATAACATACCAGGAGAGTGACATTAGGTCAAAGGAGCTTGATTTTTGTGTGTTGTTGTTTGTTTGCCTTATTTTTAAGAAAAGAGAGACTAATTCTTATTTATAGATCAGGAAGGTTTGCATGGTGATATAATTGATAAAATTAGAGGTAGTGTGGAAAAGGAATCCAGGGTGCACAGAAGTAGATGCAGTCTTTGGGTGAGGAAAGAAAGTGAAATCGCTCAGTCGTGTCCGACTCTTTGCGACCCTGTGGACCGTCCGTGGGATTCTCCAGGCAAGAATACTGCAGTGGGTTGCCATTTCCTTCTCCAGGGGATCTTCCCCACCCAGGGATTGAACCTGGGTCTCCTGCCTTGCAGGCAGACGCTTTAACCTCTGAGCCACCAGGGAAGCCCTTTGGATGAGGAAGCAATAATCATTCCTCTGGGATGGAGGAAAAGACAGAGTGAATATGGACACTTTTTTTACATTGGAAGATAAAAAGATGAAGACTTTCCTAGTCAGGGGAGCTTTATTTTCTGTGTAGACTGAGAAACAGTGTCATCACTATCAGTGGCAGTGAGTCAAGAAACTTGAGGAGGTTGGAGTCATTTTCTGTCAGGCTCTTTCCCCAGGCCTCCTAGCACTGATTAGGTTTGGAGCTCAGGACACAATTCTGGTATGTTTCATTCTCTTAATTTTTGAAAATGTGTCTCAATAGCAGTCATGCTAACAGCAAGGAATATAACACCTTTCCATGTTTCCATGCTCCTACATACATACATACTCATAATAAGGTTTTTGTTAGTGATAATATTTACAAAAATAAATTATATACTTACTACCTACACTCAACTATTTTTCTCACTCTTCACCATGTTGAAGTTTTTCAGTAGCTGATGTGTAAATAGTCTGCTAATTATTTTTAGTAATTGCGTAGTATTTGATAATACTTGCAAAGTATTTAATTATATTTTGGCTTTAACCAAATTGATTCAGTCAATATCTTCTAAATAAACACTTCTGAAGGTTTCTGTTTTTGTTTTTTGCCCCACAATGTGGTGAATAACAGCATCAGTTCAGTTCAGTTCAGTCTCTCGGTCATGCCCAGCTCTTGGCAACCCCAGTGACTGCAGCACACCAGGCTTCCCTGTCCATCACCAACTCCCAGGGCTTACTCAAACTCATGTCCATGAAGTCGGTGATGCCATCCAGCCATCTCATCCTCTGTCATCCCCTTCTCCTCCCGCCTTCAATTTTTCCCAGCATCAGGGTCTTTTCTAATTAGTCAATCTTTGCATCAGGTAGCCAAAGTATCGGAGCGTCAGCTTCAGGATCAGTCCTTTCAATGAATATTCAGGACTGATTTCCTTTAGGATTAATTGGTTTGATCTCCTTGCAGTCCAAGGGACTCTGGAGTCTTCTCCAACACCACAGTTCAAAACCATCAATTCTTCAGCATTCAGCTTTCTTTATGGTCCAACTCTCTCATCCATACACGACTACTGGAAAACCATAGCTTTGACTAGACAGACCTTTGTTGGCAAAGTAACGTCTATGTTTTTTAATATGCTGTCTAGGTTGGTCATCGGAGAAGGCAATGGCACCCCAATCCAGTACTCTTGCCTGGAAAATCCCATGGATGGAGGAGCCTGGTAGGCTGCAGTCCATGGGGTTGCTAAGAGTCGGACACGACTGAGCGACTTCGCTTTCACTTTTCACTTTTTATGCACTGGAGAAGGAAATGGCAACCCACTCCAGTGTTTTTGCCTGGAGAATCCCAGAGATGGGGGAGCCTGGTGGGCTGCCGTCTATGGGGTCGCACAGAGTTGGACACGACTGAAACGACTTAGCAGCAGCAGCAGGTTGGTCATGGCTTTCCTTCCAAGGAGCAAGTGTCTTTCAATTTCATGGCTGCAGTCACCATCTGCAGTGATTTTGGAGCCCAAGAAAAAAAAGTCTCTCATTGTTTTCATTGTTTCCCCATCTATTTGCCATGAAGTGATGGGACTGGATGCCATGATCTTGATTTTTTGCATGTTGAGTTTTAAACCAGCTTTTTCACTCCCCTCTTTCACTTTCATCAAGAGGCTTTTTAGTTCCTCTTCACTTTCTGCCATAAGGGTGGTGTCATCTGCATATCTGATGTTATTGCTATTTCTCCCGGCAATCTTGATTCCAGCTTGCTTCATCCAGCCTGTAATTTTGCATGATGTACTCTGCATAGAAGTTAAATAAGCAGGGTGACAATATAGAGCCTTGACGTACTTACTCCTTTTGCAATTTGGAACCAGTCCATTTTTCCATGTCCAATTCTAACTGTTGCTTCTTGACCTGCATAGAGATTTCTTAAGAGGCAGGTTTTCTGGTATTCCCATCTCTTTAAGAATTTTTCCCGGTTTGTTGTGATCCACACAGTCAAAGGCTTTTCCATAATCAATAAAGCATAAGTAGATGTTTTTTCTGGAACTCTCTTGCTTTTTCTATGTTCCGACGGATGTTGGCAATTTGATCTTTGGTTCCTCTGCCTTTTCTAAATTCATCTTGAATATCTGAAACTTCGTGGTTCATGTACGGTTGAATCCTCGCTTGGAGAATTGAGAATTTTGAATGGTCTACAGAGAACTTCTATAGGTATTGCTCAGGTTTTTATATTTACATTTATAGTGGTTTAAGTTTTTGTATTTTAATACATTATTTTCCAAAGGGTTCTGGCAATTTTCACCCCCACTGACAATCTGTTTGCCATTTCTTTGTGTCCACATCAGCCTTGAACGTTATTACTGGGCTCTTTTGTGGGGGTGGGTAGAATGTGGGGATATAATACCTTTTTGTTTACATGTGATTGAAAGTTGATAAAAATTTATTAAATATTAGCAAGTGAATTTTTTTTCAAGTCTCCTGACTCTAAAGAAAATGAGTTGGTTTAAATAATCCTTCATCATTCTTCGGGTGCTTCAGGAAGATAGTTCAGTTTTTTTGTTTAGAAACTACTGCATACACATTAGCCTACTGAACTTGTCTGGACTGAAATTAGAATTTCAGAAATGTTTGAATGCATGATTATTTCACCCCGTAGTTTTGGAATCTGTACCAAAACTGTCTATGCTTTGTTTTCCTGGACACTTAAATTTTCTGCCAGTTTGTTAAGATGTGTTTATGTTTATGAGAGAGTGAGAGAGTTATGTCATCAAAAGGAGTGGCTGTGATTTCTTTTGAGATGGTATGTATTTTATGTCATCAGGAAGAGTCTCAGAATTTGCTGAAAGTTCACACACAATTCAATGACAATGAATACAATTTAATTTAGAGATGATGGTAATCAAGGCCCTCTATCATGGTCTGGAATTTGTTTTTTATAATTTTCTCCTTCTAGATTCTTCTTTCCTTATGTGCTAGCAATAGTGAATTATTCATAATTCCTGAGATCTGCCATCACTTACATTTATTTTTTATAATAAGTCAAAACATTTTATTGAATTAAAATTCATTTCCCACATTTCTGCCTGAGAATATCATATTCAACTGACAGGATTCAACTCAAAGGCAATTCTTTCCTGAAGAGTTTCCCAACTTAAAAAAAAAGTCCCACTTTCGTCAATTAAATACTATATTTTATTTTATCACTATAGTTGCACATTGCTGTCTCCTTTGCTAGATTTTAAGAGTTTTGAGATTAGAGACTTTGTTTTAGTCGTCTTTTTATTTAGCAACTATTTGTATTATTTGACATTCTGCTCAATGCATCACACATAGGAGATACTCAATAACATTGAATGAAGAGTGTGGAACTGATGGAATAGGCTAGCTAAAAGCTTCCCTGGTGGCTCAGAGGTTAAAGCGTCTGCCTGCAATGTGGGAGACCTGGATTCGATCCCTGGGTCAGGAAGATCCCCTGGAGAAGGAAATGGCAACCCACTCCAGTACTCTTGCCTGGAGAATCCCATGGAGGAGCCTGGAGGGCTACAGTCCATGGTGTTGCAAAGAGTCAGACATGACTGAGCGACTTCACTTTCAAACCAGATTAGGGAAGGTTCCACTGTCAGAGTCCACTAAGGGCTTCAGGATATAATGGGGCTTGCACTGGGTCAGAACAGCCTTTCATTAAACACTCCAAGAATAAAACAGACTAACAGATTACACAAATAGAATGTGGACTACAAGCAAAACTGCCCTTGTTTGTTCTTCTCTCTTGAGATTAATGACATTTGACCATGTGATTTCATACTTACAGTGTATTATATAGTCAAACCATCCTGTACACTTCCATTGGAGGAAATGTATCTAATGTGATAACTTCTAATGCTAGTCACATAATGATTTATATATTCTTATTTTTATGATTTTAGAAAGCATATTTAGATGTGTTTAAGTATTGACCAATATTCAAGTATCCATTTTAAATACTTGGAATATGTTTGTGAATTAAGAGTAACTATTCTACTGATTAGAAAAATTTCTGCTGGTAATAGCCTATGTGAGTCCAGAGAAATCTGCTTCATTTTTAATTCTCTGGTAGCATACTCTCTTTTATAAGTTCTTTCATCCTATAAGTGTAGATAAATCCCTAAGAACCAGAAAAATGTGATCATAATATTTTGAACTGATTAGTATCTACTACTTTTTGAACTGTAAAATATATATATATTTTATTTTTAAAGAAACGTGAAAGCTACTCTTTGCAGATGTTAATCCACACAGAACAATCCATAGATGAATTCAGAAGGAGCCTGGAGGGAAGAGCTTTCTCACACAGACAGATGAATTAGGATACTTAGCTGACAGGGTCATCACTACATTTCTTATCAGAAAAATGGATTTCTACTGCAGGGATGGAAAATATTAAAAAATTCTCAAGTAGGCTGTAGCTTTCAATGAATCATGTCATAAATTGAATGGGAAGAGACTCTGAGCATGTCTTGCAGAATATGGAGTGAGAAAGGGCTAGATAAAGAAAAATACCTATGCCAGCCAAGACAGCTTTGGGGCTTAAGGTAGAAAATTGAATAGTTACGTTAAAGTGTATGCTTCAGTAGCATTTTACATAAAAAATTCATCTGTTTTTCAAAGTAATATACTGTGCTAAATGTCGTGTATGTCACCTGAATTACTTTGCCCCACTTAAAGATTATGGATAGAAATGCTGTCATTGTAGAAGCAGTCACTTTTAAGAAGATGGCCAATGCATAATACTAATGGTATTTGCCTTTTGCAGAAATAACCTGAAAGGCATTGAATTTATACTGGTAATTTAGAACAACTTAGAAAGCCTAAGGAAGGAAAGCAAGAAGGTAGGAGGGAAAGTTAATGAACTTTCTTAAGTAGAATAAGCATAAGTAGAACTGACAAACTACATCAATGAATTTTAGAGCCTATCTGCAGACTGAGGTTCTATTTAATTTGTCCAGATACATGATCTTTGGGGGATATTATACTGTCAGCTGGATTTAGTGATTCATACCAAGTTTGAATCTTAGTATGAATATAAGAACATAAAAGTTCTTATGAACATAAAAATTCTCTCCTAAGAACATAAAAGTTTGCTTGTGCTAAGAAAGATCAGCCATTCTGAAGGAGTGTTTGAATTCTGATTCTCTTCTCTACTCCATGTACACTTAACCTTGTTTTGTGTAAGAATTTTGACACTTTGATTTTTGTACATACCATGCATCTCTAAGCCTTAAAAATATCAGATTACATTCCAAGATTCAAAAGGGTTTCTTTTCTACTTTAGACATATTTAGGTTTAGAGCAAAGGAATGTTAACCTATTTAGAAATAAAGAATTCAGTTAACATTTATCTAGTTGTTGGTATCATCCACATATCTGAGCTCATTGATATTTCTCCTGGTGAAGAAGAGCCAAAAAGCCTCTTGATGAAAGTGAAAGGGGAAAGTGAAAAACCTGGCTGAAAACTCAGCATTCAAAAAACTAAGATCATGTTGTCCGGTCCCATCACTTCATGGCAAGTAGAAGCGGAAAAAGTAGAAGCAATGGCAGATTTTTCTTTCCTTGGGCTTCAAAATCACTGCAGATTGCTACTGCTGTGATGAAATTAAAAGATGTTTGCTCCTTGGAAGGAAAACTATGACAAACCTAGACAGCATATTAAAAAGCAGACACATCACTTTGCCAACAAAGATCCGTATAGTCAAAGCTATGGTTTTTCCAGTAGTCATAGCTATGGTTTTTCCAGTAGTCATGTGTGAATGTGATAGTTGGACCATAAAGAAGGCTGAGAGCTGAAGAAATTATGCTTTCAAATTGTGGTGCTGGAGAAGACTCCTGAGAGTTCCTTGGACTGCAAAGAGGTCAAACCAGTCAATCCTAAAGCAATGAGCCCTGAATATTCATTGAGAGGACTGATGCTGAAGCTGAAGCTCTAATACTTTGGCCACCTGTTGCAAAGGGCTGACTCATTGTGAAAGACCCTGATGCTGGAAAAGAATGAAGTCAAAAGGAGAAGGCAGCAGAGGATTAGATGGCTAGATGGCATCACTGACTCAATAGACATGAATTTGAGCAAACTCCTAAAGATAGTGAAGGACAGGGGAGCCTGGTATGCTGCAGTGCATGGGTTCTCAAAGAGTGGTACACAACTTAGTGACTGAACAAAAACAATGAAAATTGATGGTATAAAAGGAAATAAAGTGGAAGTAAAGAGTAGAAGAATAAAAACATTGTATTTCAAAAGTTCATCATTTAAAAATATTTTAAGTGTATAAAATTTCTGTGATTTGAATTATAATGCTGTCAATAGAGAATGCTGATTTTTTTTTTAAAGAAAACTCTTGAGCTATTTTTGACTCATAAAAATGGTATTTATTTTATATTCTCAGGGCTTCCCTGATGGCCTAGATGTCTGATAAAGAATCCACCTGCAATGTGGGAGACCTGGGTTCAATCCCTGGGTTGGGAAGATCCCCTGGAGGAGGGTATGGCAACCCACTCCAGTATTCTTGCCTGGAGAATCCCCATGGACAGTAGAGCCTGGTGGGCTACAGTCCATGGGGTCTCAAAGAATCGGATATGGTTGAGTGACTAAGCACATATTCTCAGTGACAGCCTGTATTTTAATTTGATGAGTATTGCTCAAGATTTTGAAAATCTGAGTTGAGGCTAGTATTAAAAGCATTGAGATATGAGCTTTAAAATTGGAATTATCTTTAATGGACTCCTCTAAACCCCTTAACATGTAAAGAGATTGATATAACATGAATTTCACAATCTTGTGTCAACTATGCTTTTCTATTGATAGCCATGTTAATTTGCCTGACAGTATTTCAGTGACTTTTATTTTGGACATTTATTATCCCGTTTTTCTTTTTATATTTTTAAGATTTCTTTGAATAGGAAACATAAATCTGCTAAAGTCATGATTGCTGATTGATTGTGTAGTTCATAATTTTAGAACTGAGTTCCAACATTTATTGTGCAACTATTTTATGTAAAGCCCTGTGCTACCACCCAGGATAAACATAAAAAATGATGATTAATGGTTCTCATGTTTCCAAGTATTTACAGTTAGCTTTCTAGGAAGAATAAATATATACACAAATAAGCCAGCATGTCCAACCTTAATAATGAACATATAAAAATGTATTCATATACATTTTGGGATTCAGGAGGGAGGGAAGCAGAATGAACTGGTTGAAATACTAAATAAAAGGTGAACCACTGGAATTTAGCCGTATAGGGAGCTACATGAGCTAGTGTGTGAAGAGGCAGGGGCATTACAGGAAGAGAGAGATATATGACCGTAGCCACTGAAATGTGCAGATATGTGAGGTGTTTTTGGTATGGCAAATAGACTGGTACTGATAGACCGTGGGATTTCTGAGGGAAGTTGGCAGAAAATGGGACAAAGAGATAATTTAAAATTTCATATAAAAATGTGGAGATCTGCAAAATTCTTAAATAAAAAGTGATAGAATCAACACAATTTTAGAAAAACAACAGTAGTGTCTGTATGAAGCATATGTGGCTGGCCCAGCATATTGAGGGAAGGGAGACACATTTAGATATAGCTGAAATAATTTTTGGTGGAAGATAAACTTTTCAGATGCAATATTTACAAAGAAGAAAACAACTGAAAAAAAATATACAGTTCCTAATGCCATGACTGGGTGACTGATGATATGAGAGGAAAAGAAGAAGATAAAAAATTAAAGATGAATGAAGTCAAGATTTCAAGCTTTGGTGGCTTCAGGGAGGGCGATGACTTCCATAGGTAAGGGACAGAGAAAGGTGATCCATTTTAGGGGGAGAATACTCTTTTAGGCATGGGAAATTACATTTAGAGGTTGTGTGTGTGTATATGTGTGTGTGCTCAGTCGCTCAGTCGTGTCCGACTCGTTGGACTGAAGCCTGCCAGGCTTTTCTGTCCATGGAATTTTCCACATAAGAGTACTGGAGTGCATTGCCATTTCCTACTCCAGGGGATGTTCCCAACCCAGGGATCTAACTGGTGTCTCCTGAGTCACCTGCATTGGCAGGCACATTCTTTACCACTGAGCCACCTGGGAAGACCACTTTGAGAGTTTTACATTTATCTTGAAGTTACATTTATATTGAAGCTCCATGGTAGATTTTATCAGGATTAAGATGTAAAGTATAAGAGAATGAGACATAGGGTCTAATAAAACACAGGGAGAAAGAATGAAAGGAATTCACTGAAAGCCATGAATAAATCTTATTTTAATTATTTTGGAAAAAATGGAATTTCAAGAAGGGCAGTGGCAATCAACAATTTTGAAAGTTACATAGAGTCTTAGAAGGATGGAGATTGAGAAGAGGATCTGGATTTGAGAGGCAGATTACCTGTGATCTTTGTTTAAGACCAGGTTCCCTGGAAGTTGAGATTCTAGTGTGAGTAATTTATTGAGAGAATGCTCTCTGAGGAAACTTCTGAAGTTATCAGAGAATCAGGATAGGGAAAGGAGTAAGGATAGGGGAAAATGTGCATGGAATCTAGCTTCAGCTTGATTCTGGGGAGAGCTCTAGAGAATGGATGGCACTAGAGTCTTGAGACAATGCCCTGGACCTTTTTAGCCCTACATCAATCAGCTACTGGCACAGTCCAATCCTGGAGAGGCCAGTGTTTACAAGCAGGAGGGTTCTTTCAACCAAGGGCATTCTTCCAGAAAAGTGTGTCTTCATGACGCCTCAGCAGCTGCAGCAGGACCCTGACCTGGGATTTGGTGCACAATGCGCTCAGTATCTTCCACAATCTTAAAGGGAGCAGTCTCATTTGAGCTGTGGATACAGCCTCTAGACTGCAGTAATTTGAGAAATGAAACCAAGGGGGCACAATAACTAAAAGGGAAAATACATCTGTTTGTGTTTTTAAGATTTAAGAAGACTTGGTTATTTTTGAGAAACAAAGAGTAAACTAGGGAGAAAGGACTATGGTTCCTATCAGGGCAAATATAAATTGTAATCAAAATTGCTGTGAACTTGGACAACTCAACTTGGAAAGCTGAGTTTCTTTTAATTGACCACTAGGTGCTTGTCAACAGAGTAACTGGTAATAGGGTGACATGAAAATTTTGTTGTTGTAGTTATTATTTGTTTCATTTTCTTTTTATTTTAATAGATAGGATAGGTTTAGAACCACGGTGTGTTGGTAAATTTTTAACTGTCTCTCTGGAGAGAATTAAAAAGCCCTGATTTGTAGCATTTGTCAATTTCTGTAGTATAAAGGTGTAAATACTCTTACTATGGCCAATTTTAAGCTACTAATGTGACCTCAAGTGGATTACAAAAGTCCTGAAAATGTAGCAATCACTTCTGCTTCAGAATAACCTTTGATTACTGTGTTAACTTTCAAATTAACCTTAGTGAGAAAAAGGTTAAGGATTCTTTTATTGAAATTCTTGTCTTTAATTTTGAAAAATGTCGCAATAGTTCATCTCTGAGAAGAATGAAGAACATAGGATTTATTCATAAAGCCAAACATGAGATAAAACTGTTATTTTCTGGTGACTCTGACAATTAGTATACAATGATCTTCCACACAAAAGAGTGCTAGTAATAAACTCATGGATTCTATTTCTGTGATGCTATAATTGATGTCATTAATGTTTGACCTTTGAGAATTTTTTTGTGTGTTTCTTTGTTTTAAATCAGGGAAGCTTATTTGTTGGTTTCTAATATCACATCTCAGCACAGAATTTTTAGGTATTTTTAAACTGTGAAAATTATTAAGATTTTGGGTTTTTTTTTAAGTCATTTAATCTTAATGAGTAAATTCAATTTTTCCTCAAACAAGAAGTCACAGATAAAAGTCCTTTGCTCTTCTTCTGAAAGTCTATACTACCTGCAAGGTTTTAATAAGAAAGGAACTATTCCATCAGCAGACTACAAAGTATTAATAAAAATAATAAACATTATTAACGTGTTTGAGTGCTTTTCCTATATTTTCTAACTTGATGTTATAACAGTCATGTAAGGGGATATTGTAATTATTCACCTTTAAGGAATAAAACTTGGTTAAAATTCAAGATTTTTCATTTGTAAGATGAACGATTTTAAGAAAATATTTAAATTCTGTAAGCTTCTGTTTTTTTCATCAGTAAAATGAAGACAATAGTGCATACCCCACAGCAGTTTGTTAGATGGTAGCTAAAATAGATCATGTTTAATAAGACTTTAACTGGAGCATTCATCACCATCATTACATCAGTCTGCATTATCTGTCCCTGTTGACTGAGAGAGGCATGGTGGACAGTTAAATCTATGTACAATTAAATGAGCATGTAGAAAACTGTCTTCCTTCTACACAGAAGGATTTGTGGGGCTCCCTGTACATTCCATGGAAAGTACACATGTGGTTGTGTGTATTAATACTTTAACATTACATAATTCCCAGTCTTTCCCTGACATGCACATGCAATTAATTAAATCATGTAAACAAACCAAATTCTAATATCATTAGATTTATTTCATAACCTCTCAAGTTATAGCCACATGTTCCATGTTTTATTTTGATGAATAAAACATCATCTATTGAACCATATTTGTAATGCACTGAATACTAAGGTCTGGGCTTTCCAGGTGATTAGTGCTCAGATGCACAGTCCTTTCCAACTCTTTGCAATCTCATGGACCATAGTTCACCAGGCTTCTCTGTCCAGAAGATTCTCCCAGAAGAATACTGGAGCGAATTTCCAAACCGTCCTCCAAAGGATCTTCCCAACCAGGCATCAAAGTCACATCTCTTATGTTTCCAGCATTGGCAGGTGGATGCTTTACCACTAGCACCCACATTCAGTCCATATTGGGAAGACCCCCTGGAGGAGGAAATGGCACCACGTTTCAGTATTCTTGCTTGGAGAATCCCACAGACAGAAGAGTCTTGTGGGGCTACGCTCCATAGGGTCACACAGAGTTGAACACTGAGCAACTGAGTCTACACAAATGCTCAGTTCACCTAAAGCAACAATTTCAAGTTGTTGGGCTTTATTGAAAGTTTCACTCTCATTAGTCATGTGTTTAGTAAATTAGTTTTTAGTCACTCAGTTTTGTCTGACTCTTTGCAACCCTGTGGACTGTAGTCCACCAGCTCCTCTGTCCCTGAGGATTTACCAGGCAAGAACACTGGAGTGGGTTGCCATGTTCTTCTCCAGGGTATCTTCCCAACCCAGGGATTGAACTCACATCTGCATTGGCAGGTGGGTTCTTTACCACTGAGCCACCAGGGAAGCCCTTAGTAAATTAGTACATAGATGTAAACTTGTAAAAAAACTGAGTGTGATGTTCAAGTAATAACTTTTGGAATAAGTAAAACAGCTTTTGGACCCTTGTATCTTTTATGAAGTGTAAGTTCACAGAATGAAGTACCTGGATGTTCACGTTTCCCCATTCATTGACTTTTGAATGGCTCTTTACTGAGGACAAAATGAAGAGCCAAGCATAATTTCTAAGCCCTTGAACACTTCTGCAAGTGTGGTCAACTGTATTTTTCTCCTCTAAAATTAAAAAAAAACAAAAAACAAAAAAAAAAACAATGATTATGGGAATCGAAGAGGTTTTTGAGAAAATTGAGAATATTAATGGAAAAATGTATTTGTTGTTGTTCAGTCACTAAGTTGTGTCCAGCTGTTTGTGACCCTATGGATTATAGCCTGCCAGGCTCCTCTGTCCATGGGATTCTTGGGCAAGGATAGTGGAGTGGGTTGCTATGTCCTCCTCCAGGGGATCTTCCCAACCCAGGGATCTAACTCACCTCTCTTACATCTTTTGCATTGGCTAGACTTTCCTGGGCTTCCCTGATATCTTAGAGGGTAAAGCTTCTGCCCATAATGTGGGAAACCTGGGTTCGATCCCTGGGTTGGGAAGATCCCCTGGAGAAGCAAATGGCAACCTACTCTGGTACTCTTGCCTGGAAAATCCCATGGATGGAGAAGCCTGATAGGCTACAGTTCATAGGGTCACAAAGAGTCGGACACTACTAAGTGACTTCACTTTCACTTTCTTTCAGGCTTCCCTAAATTAGAGAAAACGTTAAAGAGTTGACTGAGTTCAGTTCAATGAAAGGATATATGCTTTATTATAATTTTGTGCAGTTGAAATTGGTATGAAAGTATGATTGATAATTAGCAATATAATTACTATAAGTATTAATAGCAACTCTTTAAAAACATTTCTGGTGGCAGTTAAATAGGTTTCTGCATGACATTTTTATGTGCATGCATATACATAAACACTTAGAATAGATTATTGCCTTTACAGTAAGTAAGTCATAGATTAATGGAGAAAAATGCTCTATTCAAGGAGAAACTATATACCATTAGACAGGGTCTCTGTGCTTTGACTGTTGCGAACTAGTAAGTTGGTACAAACATAATTGCAGTTTTGGACTGTGAATTTTAAATCAATATAACCAGGCTCAAACACATCTTTATTAATCAAAATAGGAAGCATTACAGTTTAAGAAATTACAATTTTGCCAATGAGAAATAAATTTGTTTATTCCTGTAGTGTAAAAGTCCATGCCTTGGGATTCGATGAACTATTGGAAAGCATTTTCTCCCTCTTGATAGTTGTGGAAGCAGTTTCTCTGCAAAACGTTGAGATGCTTGAAGAAGTGGTTGTCAGTTGGTGAGAGGTCAGGTGAATATGGTGGATGAGGCAAAACTTCATAGCCCAATTTGCTAAACTTTTGAAGAGGCAGTTGTATGATGTGCTGTAGGGCATTATCAAGAAGAAGAATTGAGCCCTTTCTGTTGACCAATGCTGGCAGCAGGTGTTGCAGTTTTGGGTGCATCTCATTGATTTGCTGAGCAGACTTAGATGTAATGGTTTCTCTGGGGTTCAAAAAGCTGTAGTGGATCTGACCAGCAGGAGACCACCAGTGACCACGATCTTTCTTTTGGTGCAAGTTTGGCTTTGGGAAGTGCTTTAGAGCTTCTTCTAGGTCCAACCACTGAGCTGATCATCTGCAGTTGTTGTATAAGACCCACTTTTTTTGTTGTACATCACAATCCAATCGAGAAATGCTTTATTGTTTTTGGGTAGAATAAGAGAAGATATCACTTCAAAATCACATTTTTTTAAATTTTTGGTCAGCTCACAAGGCACCCACTTATTGAGCTTTTTCACCTTTCCAATTCGTTTCAAATGCTGAACGACTATAGGATGGTTAATGTCGAGTTCTTTGGCAACTTCTCATGTATTTATAAGAAGATCAGCTTCAGTTACTTCTCTCAATTGGTCATTGTCAAATTTTGATGTCTGGCCACTGCACTAATCATCCTCAAATCTCTCATCTCCTTTGCAAAACTTCTTGAACCAGCTCTACACTCTACATTCATTAGCAGTTCCTGGGCTAAAGTGTTGATATTGCAAGTTGTCTCCACAGCTTTACAACCCATTTTCAGCTTGAATAAGAAAATTGCTTGAATTTGCTTTTGGTCTAACATCAGTTCTAATGTCTGAAATTCATAAAAAATATACAATAAGTAGTAAGCCATTAGCCAAAAAAACCCTAAAAATAAAGTGAGAAATGTGTATTATAATGATATATAACATAACCGCATGTCTTTAAGAATATATTCCAATATCAATTCACAGAGTTCAACAATGCAAAACTGAAATTACTTTTGCACCAACCTAATATGTTCCTAGTTTACTATTCAGAAGGGGAAAATATTCTTTTCCATAAGACTTGGTGCAATACCTCTGCTTTGGTTTCAAATTTCAAAGTGAAAAAAAAGTTGGTAACATCAAAGGAATAATGGAAAATATTTTCCTTGGTTAAAACAAATTTTATAAATATAAAAGGAGGAAGATAAGGGAATATTTAGAACTAGTGTTACAATTTAAAAAATTCTCATAATCTTGTTGGTAATATAATTGGAAATTACATATTTTGGCTTAATTTGCTCTGAGATTTTTCTTTTAAAATAAAGACATGTTGGCAGTAAATTTTATCTCATTTTCAAAATAAATGCCCTTTACTGATCATAGGACTGATTGTTTAATAAAATGTTTATTCTTTATAGACTTGTAGTAGAAAATATAGTTTTGGAGGCTATACTCTTTCTATCAGTTTTGAGAACATTATTCTAGTTGAGCAAAATACTTTTTGTATTTAGGTATAGAAGTAGCATTCTAAAGTATTCCTACAGTCAGAGTTACCAGTGTTTTTCTGTCTAACTTTCCAAGCCCTCTATAGAGATACCATCTTCTTTGACAAGACTGCTTTGGAAAGGAGAGTGAGTAAAATTTGCAATTCATTATCAGTGTACCACACTACAGATTATTAATTTGTAGGATTAATAATCCTACAGACACTTGCAAAATTGTGTATGTGTTTGTGTGTATGCATATATATATGTATATTTATATATAGATGCAAATCCTTCCAGTGTTTTTCATATCTAGCCATGTCCTATGTTCAAACAATTATTTTGTTGAACCTTAATAGATAAAATCATGGACGCTTCTGTATTCTGTTTGAATTATTGGAGGAGGTCTGGAGCATTACCTGTTTATCTGCCCTCTAACATATAGCTCTGAGTATCTATAAAGCATAGTTTGAAAATTATTGCCTTAAATCAAAGAAACAAAATGCCAGTTTCTAATAGTAGAATTTCAGGCATTTTCAATTAATATCTTTTGATAAAGGGAAAACTCCAAAAATCACAGAGTCTATAAAATTTTTTATGTTTAATATCAGCTGTGATGCATGTATCGAGAAGGGGTGGTTGTTTTTATTTAATTGCTTCTCAAATATACATGAATTGGTATCATATAGTTATGGAATATTAGAGCTGAAAGTGATAAGAACATCAAGTCATTCATGCCTTCAATTTAAAGATGAGGAAAATGAGGGACAAAATTAAAGAGATTTGCTCAAAGTCTAATAGGTAGAGACAAAGATGAGTTAGGAATTTAGATTTGTTTGTTCTCTCTTCCAATATGCCAAGCTGGACATTTAATTATGTATTGTTATTGCTTTCTATCTTACAACAGAGGTGTTTCAGCTCAGTATTTGAAATATACAATACAAATAATTTGTAGGGATAACATATTCAAACGTTAGCAATGCAATATAAATATCATATTGACTACAAATCCGTCACTTTCTCTTCTATGCTTTTAGTTTTGCTGCTGCTGCTGCTAAGTCGCTTCAGTCGTGTCCGACTCTGTGCAACCCCATAGACGGCAGCCCACCAGGCTCCCCCGTCCCTGGGATTCTCCAGGCAAGAACACTGGAGTGGGTTGCCATTTCCTTCTCCAGTGCATGAAAGTGAAAAGTGAAAGTGAAGTCGCTCAGTCGTGTCTGACTCCCAGCGACCCCATGGACTGCAGCCCACCAGGCCCCTCCATCCATGGGACTCTCCAGGCAGGAGTACTGGAGTGGGGTGCCATTGCCTTCTCTGATGCTTTTAGTTTTAAATCTGCCTTAATACGGGGCTTCCTAGGTGGCGCTAGTGGTAAGGAACCTGACTACCAATTCAGGAGACGCAGGAGGCCTGGGTTCAATCCCTGGATCAGGAAAATCACCAGGAGGGGGAAATGGCAACCCCCTCCTCTTGCCTGGGAAATCCCACAAACTGAGGAACCTGGTGGGCTACAGTTCATGGGTCACAGAGTCAGATACGCCTTAGCAACTGAGCATGAACACAAGCCTTTATTCTGTAGAACAGTCGTGGGCAATTGTACCCCTCAGGTGTCAGTCTTCAATATCTGGAGCCATTTTTGTTTGTCATAACAAAGAATTTTCCAGTTCAAAATGTCAAGTGTGCCAAAGTTGATAAGCTTACTGTAAGGGATTTAATGTCGCCCTCTGCAACATCTAAATGTAATGAATGACGTGTTTCCTGTATTAGTTAAAAACAAGCCTGATCTTCCCTATCATACTGCATTTCAAACTTTAAGGTTGTCCCTACCTTACAGTATTTCATGTTTTGGTGAAGAGTTTAAAATGTTCTCATCTTTATTTTATAGAATTTGATCCTCTTTCCTTTTGTTCTAAGTTTTTTTGTTTGTCTGTTTAAGTCTAACTTAAGAATGCCAATGCTTTTCCTTTTTGACTTTTCAAGTTCCATTTGTTTGATATATCTCCAGATAATAGAAAAATCTGACTGTTGTAATTTAGCTGAAGTTCCACTGTAGGTCTGCACTCGAGTAAAGTTGTATTTTCTGTTTTTGTGTCTTCCTGTATCTATATGCCTTTTAGTTTCTATACTTATTAATGTTTGCACAATTGAAAAAATTATTGAGTCCAGGGAATATAAGCTAAATACCCACCTGCCCTTTTGGGGCTTAGTCTTGTGGAGAATATACGTAAATAAGCTTATACATAAAATGTGATATGATGATAAAGAATGCATGAAGTCCATGAATGCTATGAATGCATGTAATAGTGACATGTAACCCAGGCTTCGGCCATCAGGAAAATGACATTTGAGCTGAGACCTGATGAATGAAGTGGGGAAAAGTACTGTTTCTGGCAAAGGAAACAATATGTTCCAGATAATGCCCCCTAGGATTTAAAATGCATTTATGAAATCATGTAGAGCTTGGAGAACTCATTTCATATATATTCACTCATTAACAAACATTTATGGAATGCCTGCTCCAGGACTGACACTGTTCTCAGCATCAGGAGAATAGCACTGAACAAAGCGACTAAAGGCTCTGCCCTCATGTAGCTGACATTCTAGTGTGGTGGCTTCTAAGTATTATTTTTTTTATATATAGGTTACATTTCATTAACACGGTTCTCCCTTGAATGCTGTATAAATCTGTAGGCTGAGCAATGGTAAGTTAATGGAATATACTTTAAAAATCATGAAAATAATGCTAAGTTGTTAATTTGAGAAATACTACATATTTATTCAAGAAAGTTCAATATCCAGTTTCTAATTCCTCAAGCTGTCCTTTGGTATTTCTTTTTCTCTTGGAATACAAGGGTTGTTGTAGATGAGATTTTTCCCTTCTGGAGAGGCTTTATTCTTTTTTTCATTAAAGTATTATAATTGATTTGACAGATATATTGATCAAAAGTACTTACAGAAGGAACATTTTATAAAGAAGCATAGAATTTAAAGTACCATTTAGAAAAGTGATTCCCTGCTCTTACACTATGGGCTTCCCCAGTGGCTCAGTGGTAAAGAATCCGCCTGCAATGCAGGAATTGCAGGAGATGCAGGTTTGATTCCTGGGTCAGAAAGATCTCACAGAAGAGGACATCAGAACCCACTCCATGTTGTTGCCTGGGGAATCCCATGGGCAGAGAAGCAGGCTACAGCTGATAGGGTGGCAAAGAGTTGGACAGGACTGAAGCAACTTAGCATGCACACACACTCTTATACTAAGAGCTATTGAAAGACTACACAGGCATTGCATTATGAAGAGACTAACAGTGACTTCCACTGGGCTCAATATGGCTAAAGAATTAACAGAGAATAAGTAAGTCGTATCCTGTAACAAACTGCATTCATAGAAAATTTAAGGAATTTCTATGCATATAATCAAGTATTTGTATTATTTTTTACCATACCTCTATATGGTGAATATTTTCCAACAACAACATTCATGAAGTCAACTTTTAAATATAAAAAGATTTTATAATTCTTTGAAACCATATTGCAAGTGTCCTGATTTCAGCTTAGTCATGTTAGAATAAAAATGAAGTCGTTCAAGAAAGCTTAGACTAGAGATAGCTGTTTCGAGGTCATAACGTTTTATTGGATACAATCAGAAAATGTGGTGTGGTTGGCAAACCCTACATTGGATTTTGAAATTACTGTGCTACCAGTGTGTTCCAATCAATGAGAACCTTTCAGCCATGAACTTTTATTGATTTGTATTCCTCTGAGTAACATAAATAGCTTTCCTTAAGTCTTCCAATTTCACTATCGTCATTTTTTTTCCTGAAATCTCTGCTGTTAGAAGGTTTATTTATGCACTTACTTTTTTGCTTTCCAATTCCTCCACTGCTTGAGCCAAGAATGGGTGTCAGTGTTCTATATCAAGTAGGAAAAATAGTTACAGGATAACTAATTACATTTTTCCATGAACTAATAATTAAGTTATACTATTAATAGTTTAACGGGAAGAATACATTTAGCTTTTAAACTAGAAATAAAGAGTTCCAAAGAATAGCAAGAAGAGATAAGAAAGCCTTCTTCAGCGATCAATGCAAAGAAATAGAGGAAAACAACAGAATGGGAAAGACTAGAGATCTCTTCAAGAAAATCAGAGATACCAAAGGAACATTTCATGCAAAGATGGGCTCGATAAAGGACAGAAATGTTATGGACCTAACAGAAGCAGAAGATATTAAAAAGAGATGGCAAGAATACACAGAAGAACTGTACAAAAAAGAGCTTCACGACCCAGATAATCATGATGGTGTGATCACTGACCTAGAGCCAGACATCCTGGAATGTGGAGTAAAGTGGGCCTTAGAAAGCATCACTACGAACAAAGCTAGTGGAGGTGATAGAATTCCAGTTGAGCTATTCCAAATCCTGAAAGATGATGCTGTGAAAGTGCTGCACTCAATATGCCAGCAAGTTTGGAAAACTCAGCAATGGCCACAGGACTGGAAAAGGTCAGTTTTCATTCCAATCCCAAAGAAAGGCAATGCCAAAGAATGCTCTAACTACCATACAATTGCACTCATCTCACACACTAGTAAAGTAATGCTCAAAATTCTCCAAGCCAGGCTTCAGCGATATGTGAACCGTGAACTTCCTGATGTGCAAGCTGGTTTTAGAAAAGGCGGAGGAACCAGAGATAAAATTGCCAACATCCACTGGATCATGGAAAAAGCAAGAGAGTTTCAGAAAAACATCTATTTCTGCTCTCTTGACTATGCCAAAGCCTTTGACTGTGTGGATCACAATAAACTGTGGAAAATTCTGAAAGAGATGGGAATACCAGACCACCTGATCTGCCTCTTGAGAAATGTGTATGCAGGTCAGGAAGCAACAGTTAGAACTGGACATGGAACAACAGACTGGTTCCAAATAGGAAAAGGAGTTTGTGAAGGCTGTATATTGTCACCCTGTTTATTTAACTTATATGCAGACTACATCATGAGAAACGCTGGACTGGAAGAAACACAAGCTGGAATCAAGATTGCTGGGAGAAATATCAATAACCTCAGATATGCAGATGACACCACCCTTATGGCAGAAAGTGAAGAGGAACTAAAGGGCCTCTTGATGAAAGTGAAAGTGGAGAGTGAAAAAGTTGGCTTAAAGCTCAACATTCAGAAAACGAACATCATGGCATCCAGTCCCATCACTTCATGGGAAATAGATGGGGAAACAGTGGAAACAGTGTCAGACTTTATTTTTCTGGGCTCCAAAATCACTGCAGATGGTGACTGCAGCCATGAAATTAAAAGACGCTTACTCCTTGGAAGGAAGGTTATGACCAACCTAGATAGCATATTCAAAAGCAGAGACATTACTTTGCCAACAAAGGTCCGTCTAGTCAAGGCTATGGTTTTTCCAGTGGTCATGTATGGATGTGAGAGTTGGACTGCGAAGAAGGCTGAGCACTGAAGAATTGATGCTTTTGAACTGTGGTATTGGAGAAGACTCTTGAGAGTCCATTGGACTGCAAGGAGATCCAACCAGTCCATTCTGAAGGAGATCAGCCCTGGGATTTCTTTGGAAGGAATGATGCTAAAGCTGAAACTCCAGTACTTTGGCCACCTCATGCGAAGAGTTGACTCGTTTGGAAAAGACTCTGATGCTGGGAGGGATTTGGGGCAAGAGGAGAAGGGGACGACAGGGGATGAGATGGCTGGATGGCATCACCGACTCGATGGACGTGAGTCTGAGTGAACTCCGGGAGTTGGTGATGGACAGGGAGGCCTGGTGTGCTGGGATTCATGGGGTCACAAAGAGTCGGACACGACTGAGCGACTGATCTGATCTGATCTGATCTGAAAGTTTACTGAAAATTTCAAACAAGAGCAACAACAGCAAGTATTCTCCATTCAATGTATTCTAAGTTAAATTCATTTTAATAAAGAACTGGAATATTTTAACTACTTCATTTCACTTCTAAAAATATATGTAAAATTCTAGCCTCAGAATACTATTGATACTATTGATAGACATATTTTCAAACTTCATTGAAAAAAAAATGGGAATTTAGTTTCTAGACATACCATTTAATGATAAAAATAAGAATTCAGCACATGTCAAGGCACACTTGATTTTTCTTTACTCTCTAAAAGAGTCATGTCCAACCCTTTGCGACCCCATGAACTGTAGCCTACCATAATTCTCTGTCCATGGAGTTCTCCAGCCAAGAATATTGGAGAGGGTTGCCATTCCCATAACATCTCTGCTGCTGCTGCTGCTGCTGCTAAGTCGCTTCAGTCATGTCCGACTCTGTGCGACCCCATAGACAGCAGCCCACCAGGCTCAGCTGTCCCTGGGATTCTCCAGGCAAGAACACTGGAGTGGGTTGCCATTTCCTTCTCTAAGAAGTTAATATTGTATATTACCTAGAAATATGAATATATTAAAGAGCAATCACATTGCATAGTGAAAGCATAATTTCATTGAAATTCCATGCTGCTGTTTTTTAAAAAAAAACGTACATTTGAATTCTTTTTATCCTGTTTTCAAACTTTAGTCTAAATTTCGGAAAATATGATAAAATCGACAAGGTAGATAATAAAAGCTGACAGATTTTATCTTCTGTAAGGTGAGTTTTAACATGCTTTTCTAACTAGTTTCAAGTAACTCTGGAAGAAAGCAAAAAAAAAAATGTAGCTTCAAACTTCATTGACTTTTCAGCTCTTAATATTATAGTCATATCTAAGCAGTGAAGTCTTGTTTAATCTTCCTTTAAAATATCTGTAAAATGTGTACTTTGCCACTAGCCATTACAACCATGACAGTCTACATTCACATATGCATATAAAATCATTCACTCTTTCCTGATATAATAGAGTTATGGAAAATTAGTCCTGATGCTGTAAAGACTACTCACTTTGTACTAATCGTGGTACTTTCCACTGTGAAGTAATAGCAACATTCTCAGTTGGATATATGATTAAGAGTCAAAATTGGCAATAATCTCTAATAACTTTAACATACAGAATCAAATCCTTGATTAATGCAACCAAAGCAGTTATTACTAGGACATGAAAAAAGGAAAACATGATTGTTTTTCTTCATGTAAACCTCAGATTTTGTGGTATTCTAAAATGCCTTAACTCTGAAGACATAAAATAAATTTTGTTGCTTCTATCCCTAATACACTTGAACTACTTTTTTAGATATTATACTTTCTTTAATGATTCAGTTTAGCTTCTGAATTTTCAATCTTAGCTTTTTATTATTTTTTAACATTATTCTTTTTTTAAACATTATCTTACTAAGAAAACTTGTGTGTATTGAAAAGCATAGATTTAATGTTAAATGTTCAAGTCAATGAGTTTTAGGTAATATATGCGCCCTCGTCTGTTCCTGCTAAGTTGCTTCAGCCGTGTCTGACTCTTTGCCACCCCATGTATAATGGAGCCTGCCAGGCTCCTCTGTCCATGGTATTCTCCAGGCAAGAATACTGGAGTTGTTTGCCATGCCCTCTTGCAGGGGCTCTTCTTGACCCAGGGATGGAACCTGCCTCTCTTATAAGTCCTGCATTGACAGGTGGGCTCTTTACCACAGATGTTACGTGGGAAGCCCACACACACTTGTAGCCAAATCTGAATCAAAATACAGAATAGTTCTACACCCAAGAAATTTCCCTTTGGCCCTTTCCAGTTGTCCCCTAACTCCCAGAGGGAATGTCATTTCTGAAGTCTGTCTTCAAGGATTAGTTATTATGTTCTTATACTTTATGTATTTTGCATCTATTTTCATTCCACACATTCTTGATATCCATTGATGTTGCATAAATTGGTAGTTTATTATTTGTATTAATGAGTAGTATTCCATAACATGGATATACTGGAAGATATTTTTAAAATCAATTTCATCCATATTCCTGTGGCTGGACATGAGTTTTTTCCAACAAGTCAGTTACTTTTAGTAATGTTGCAAAAAATGTGTAAAAGCCTTTTTGAGAACATACTTGCATTTCTTTTGTGTAAATGCCTAGGAGTAGAATTGCTGAATGATATATTTGTATATTTAACTTTATTAAAAAATGTGAACAGTTTTCAAGAATTTATACATTATTTTAATCTTCCATCAGCAAATTAAAAGAGCTTGAATTACTTCATATATTCATCAATATTTAGTGTTGTCATTTTTTTCCATTTCAAGGCAGGAGATAGTATCTCATTGTGGTGTCAATTTGCAATTTTCACCTGATGTAAGATGCTAAGCACATTTTCATATGTCTCTTGGTCATTTGTATATCTTCTCTTTTGAAGTATCTAATAAATTTGGTTGTCTTTTTGTTATTGATGTGTAGAATTTCTTTACCTATATAGAATACAAGCTCTTTGTCAGGTATGTACTGAATATGGCCATGAGTTGTCCTTTTAACAGTCTTTTAGCAGAACTTTTTTTTAAAGAAATTCTGTTGTGAATCGTTCTTCTTTTACACTTATTGCTATATATATATTTATCCTTAAAAATAAATAAAAACCTTTCCTTTCCTAAGATGAGGGAGATAGCCTCTAGAGCTTTACAGCTTTATTCTAGAATCTCTATAACTTTAGACTTCACACTCAAATCTCTTAGACACCTGAAAGTTAAGTTGCGATTGAGCACACAGCACATACATCGTGTGATATAGAATTTAAGCTTTTTTATATTTTCCTCTGTGTTTATACACTTCTTTTATTCCCTTTTGTTGGAAAGATTTATCCTTTCCAATTTGAATTGTCTTGATGTCTTTGCTTTTAAAAGTGAAAGTGTTAGTAATTCAGTTGTATCTGACTTATTGCGATCCCATGGGCTGCAGTCCACCAGGCTCCTCTGTCCATGGGATTCTCCAGGCAAGAATACTGGAGTGAGTCAACTTCCTCTTCTGCAGATTTTCCTGATCCAGGGATCAAACCTGGTTCTCCTGCATTGCGTCAATAGAGCCTATTAAGTCTCAATAGAGTCTTTAATCTTTTAATTCATGAATATGGAGTTAGATCTTATTTAATTTCTCACAGCAATGGTTAATGGTTTTTAGAGAACTTTTTATGTATGTTTGGTTAAATTATCTTTTGATGCTAGTAAATAGAAGTGCATGTTGAAATACCACTTTTTTTACATATGGATTGTGTGTCCTCTATTATAAATTTCTTATGGGTTTCTGTGTAAATGATCATCTCTGTTAATAAAATATTTCTTTGGCTTTTTTTCCAAATTTTTTACTTTTTTCATTTTTCTTGCTTATTGTGCTGGTTCAGACTTCCAGCACAATGTTAAGTAGAAGTTGTAAAGAGAAACATGCTTGCCTCATTTCCAATATTAGGGAGAGTTCATTCAATATATAATCATTAAGTATAATCAGTAGTATTATGTAGCAGACCCTGTATAAGACTCAGAAAGTTTCCTTCTACATTTAATATGCTCTGAGAGCTTATGATGAATGAATACTTATTTTTCAAAAGTGTTTCTCCATCTATTGAGATCATATGGGTGTGTCTTTTTTTTTTTTTTATTCTGTTAGTAAGTTCAAGTACATTCATTTATTTTTTGGGATGTTAAAATGTCCTTTGATTAATACAGTAAGTTTCACCTACTCACAATACATTCATTATCTTTCTTATTTGCTGAATTTGATTTTCTAATATTTTAAAAGAATTTTGCATGTAATATCTCTGCCATATTTTGGTATAAGGGTGGTGCTAAGATTGTAAACCAAGTTAGTATATTTAGTATGTAGTAGTTTGTCTACTTTCTGAAAGGAGTTATATACAATTGCCATTATTTCTTCCTTAAATGTTCTCTAGAATTCATTAATCTATGACTAAAGTTTTCAAACTATGAATTTAATTTATTTATAGATGTAGAACAATTCAAGTTATCTTGTTTTTCTTAATAAGCTTTGGCAATTTGAAGAATATTATCTAATCTGTCAAATTTATGAGCATGAAGTTGTTTATAATATTCAATTATTATCATCTGAGTACCTGCAGGATCTTAAATAATATTTCATCTCTAACCCCTTTTTAAAATTAGTCTTGCTAAGGTTTAAAAATTTTGTGAATCTTTTCCAAAAAGCAATGCTTCACTTTGCAAATATTTCCTAGTATTTTTCAATTGCATTTATTTCTTCCATTGTCTGTATTTATTTTTCCATCTTCTTATTGCTTAATTTGTTTATAATCCTTTGTCTTACTCGTCAGTTGATTTTTAAACATATGTTTTTCCATCATAAACATTTTATATGATACACTATCCTCTCAAAACACATTTATTTCACCCCATAAATGATATTATTTTGTGATATTTCATCATTGTCTATTATTTTCTAAATTCCCTTTTGATATCTTTTATGAACTATGAGAGACTTAAAAAGTATTTTCTTTAATTTACAAATATTGGGGAGCTTCTAAGTGTCTTTTATGGTATTGATTTCGTATTAAATGCTACTCTGGTCAGAGAATATGTTATGTAAGATCCAACGCCTGCAATTTATTTGGCACTTAATATTTGGCTCAGCAGATGGCCTATGATGATGAACATTATTGTTGTTTCTTTTTGTGATAGAAGGCATGTAACATAAAACTTAACCATCTTATCCATTTTTAAATATGTAGTTCAACAGAATTTAGCATATTTATATTGCTGCGCAACCATTACCTCTGTCCATCTTTAAACTCTTTTCATCTTAAATAACTCTGTACCCATTAGGCAATAACTTCGTATGACTCCCTCGCCCCAGGCTCTGGCAATCATCATTCTATTTTCCTTTATTTCAATTTAATCTGAAGCCCCACCTTCTGGTAGCCACTGTTTTACTTTTTGTTACTATGAATTTAGCTTTAATTTTTTTTAATTCACATATAAATGAAATCAAGCAGTATTTTTCTTTATCATTTGCTTATTTCACTTAGCTCAAAGTGCTCCATGTTCACCTGTGTTGTCACAAAGAATAGAATTTCCTTATTTTTTAAGCCTGAATGATATTCCACTGTTGTATATATGTTACTTTTTAAATTTTTTTATCCACTGACAGATATTTAGTTTGTTCCTATTTCTTGACTAATGTGAATAATGTTGCAGTGAATATGGTGTGTGCATGGGTTCAGTCGCTAACTCGTCTCCAACTCCTTGCAACCCCGTGGCCTGCAGCCTACCACACTCCTCTGTCCATGGGATTTCCCAGGCAAGAATACTGGAGTGGGTTGCCATTCCTCCTCCAAGTGTACCTGGTACTGCACATATTTCTTTAAGATACTGCTCTCACTTCCTTTGGGTACATATTCATAAATGAGATGGTTGGACCATTTGATAGTTGTATTTTTAATTTTTGAGAAATTTTCATTCCATTTTCCAGAATGGCTGTCACAATTTACATTCCTGCCAGTAGTGCTCAAGGTTCCTTTTTTCCACATTTTTTCACGCTTTTTAAACTAATACCTATCCTAATAGATGTGAAGTGATATCTACTATGGTTTTAATTTGACTTTGTCCGATGATTAGTAGTATTGAGTACCTTTTCATATACCTTTTGGCCATTTATTTGTCTTCTTTGGAAAAATGTCTGGTGAGATCCTTTGCCCATTTTTTTACTTCATTTTTTAAAAATTAGTTTTTATTGTAGTATATTTATAGTTTATTTTTATTTTATTTATAGTTTATATTTATAGTATATAGTATAGTTTATTCACTGCTTTACAATGTTGAATTAGTTTCTACTGTACAGAAAAATGACTCAGCTATGTATATACATATATCTCCTGGTTTTTGGATTTCCTTTCTCTTTAGGTCACCATAGAGCATTGAGTAGAGTTCCCTGAGGTATACAGTAGGCTTTCATTAATTATCTATTTTATATATGGTATCAATTGTGTATATATGTCAATTCCAATCTCCTAGTTCACCCCACCCCTTCTGCCCTTGGTGTCTTACCCATTTTTTAATTGCGCTATTTACTTTTATGCTTTTGAGTTGTGTTACTTATATATTCTTATATATATTGGATATCTTACTTCCTTATTTGATATATGGTTTTCATATAATTTCTCCCATTTCACGAGTTGCTTTTTCATTTTGTTCATGGCTCCCTTTGCTGTGCAGAAGCTTTTCAGTTTGACACAGATCAACGTCTTTATTTTTGTCTTTGTTGCTAGTGCTTTGGGTTTCACGTCCTGAAAGATCATTACCAAGACCAGTGTCAAGAAGCTTTGTTTTTTCCCTAGGAGTTTCACAGTTTCAGGTTTCATGTTTATGTCTGTAATCCATTTTGAAATGAATCTGGTGTATGATATAAGATAAGCATCCAATTTTGTCCTTTTGTATTTGGATATCCAGTTTTTCGCCATGATGAATATTTTAATTACACAAAAATACATTGTGCATTTTGCACATGTTTGATGTGGTTTATAAATGTCAATAAACTCAAGGATCTGTAACCATACTTATTTTTTCTCAGTAAGTCAAATAATTATTGAATCACTTATGAACGAAAAAGTTTTATAATCTTCAAGTGTGATTGCCAATTTACTTATTTTCCCTTTAGTTTTGTTTAGTGTATTTTGAAGCTCTATTATTAGGTAGGTGCACATTTTGGAATTTTATTGCTTTTTGTGAATAGTCTAACTTTGTCCACATGTTTACTTTCAACTTATCTATCTTTATATCAAAATATAAATCTCTTGTATACACCATTAAGTTGGGTCTTGAATTTTTATTCAGTATGACAATCATTTCCTTTTAATCAGATAATTTATTTTATTATATATCTTTACATTTACATTATATCTATTTATATTTCTACATCTATATATTTGATTTGAATCAAACATATTCCTATTTTTTCTACTTGTTCAATCTGTTTTTTATTTGTTTATTTTTAAATTTCTTCTTAATTTTCCTCATTTTTGTTTTATTGAATTCAGTATTCATTTTTAATTCATTTGTTATATAGTTAGTTGCAAGTCTTTGTATTATTTATTATTAACTTGTTTTTATTGATTAGAATAACTTTCAATTTATCCTTAACTAATTTGGAAAACTCAGCAGTGCCAACAGGACTGGAAAAGGTCAGTTTTCATTCCAATCCCAAAGAAAGGCAATGCCAAAGAATGCTCAAACTACCACACAATTGCACTCATCTCACATGCTAGTCAAGTAATGCATAAAATTCTCCAAGCCAGGCTTCAGCAATACATGAACCGTGAACTTCCAGATGTTCAAGCTGGTTTTAGAAAAGACAGAGAAACCAGAGATCAAATTGCCAACATCCACTGGATCATTGAAAAAGCAAGAGAGTTCCAGAAATAACATCTAATTCTGTTTCATTGACTATGCCAAAGCCTTTGACTGTGTGGATCACAATAAACTGGAAAATTCTGAAAGAGATGAGAATACCAGACCACCTGACCTGCCTCTTGAGAAATCTGTATGCAGATCAGGAAGCAACAGTTAGAAATGGACATGGAATAACAGACTGGTTCCAAATAGGAAAAGGAGTGCATCAAGGCTGTATATTGTGACCTTGCTTATTTAACTTATATGCAGAGTGCATCATGAGAAGCACTGGGCTGGATGAAGCACAAGCTGGAATCAAGATTGCCAGGAGGAATATCAATAACCTCAGATATGCAGATGACACCACCCTTATGGCAGAAAGGGAAGAAGAACTAAAGAGCCTCTCGATGAAAGTGAAACTGGAGAGTGAAAAAGTTGGCTTAAAGCTCAACATTCAGACAACTAAGATCATGGCATCCGGTCCCATCAATTCATGGCAAATAGATGGGGAAACAGTGGATGACTTTATCTTTTTGTGCTCCAAAATCACTGTAGATGGTGACTGCAGCCATGAAATTAAGAGACACTTACTCCTTGGAAGGAAAGTTATGACCAACTTAGACAGCATAGTAAAAAGCAGAGACATTACTTTGCCAACAAAGGTCCATCTAGTCAAGGCTATGGTTTTTCCAGTGGTCATGTATGGATGTGAGAGTTGGACTATAAAGAAAGCTGAGTGCTGAAGATTTGATGCTTTGAACTGGGGTGTTGGAGAAGACTCTTGAGAGTCCCTTGGACTGCAAGGAGATCCAACCAGTCCATCATAAAGGAGATCAGTCCTGAGTGTTCATTGGAAGGACTGATGTTGAAGCTGAAACTCCAGTACTTTGGCCACCTCATGTGAAGAGGTGACTCATTTGAAAAGACTTTGATGCTGAGAAAGATCAAAGGCAGGAGGAGAAGGGAACAACAGAGGATGAGATGGTTTTATGGCATCACTGACTCAATGGACATGAGTTTGGGTAATCTCCGGGAGTTGGTGATGGACAGGGAGGCCTGGTGTTCTACAGTCCATGGGGTCACAAAGAGTTGGACATGACTGAGCAACTGAACTGAACTGAATCTAAATTATTTTTTTAATTTATTTTATATTGTATATAGTTGAAGCATTTTATTTTATATTAGAATGTGTTTTGTTTTATATTGGAGTAAAGTTGTTAGTTTCAGGTGTATAGCAAAATGATTCAGTTATGAATGCACATGTATCTATTCTTTTTAATATTCTTGTCCCAATTAGGTTGTTACAGAATCTTGAGCAGAGTTCCCTGTACTATACAGTAGATCCTTGTTGGTTATCTATTTTAAATATAACACTATGTACATGTCACTAAATTCTACGTAGCAGTAATTTACTACCTCAAACACAATGTAGAAAATTGACAAAAGTATATTTTGTTTATTTCTTCTCTGTCCTTTGTGATATATTTTGTAATATAATTTTATGTATATAATCATAAACCCCATCATGAAATGTTATCTTTTCTTTTAAAGAGAAAATAGTCTGTTTCATATACAATGTCTAGTCTTGTATATTTGCCCTCGTACTTATTATTTCTGTGTTCTTTATTTGTTCTTCTAGCTTAGAATTTTAATTTGATGTCTTTTCTCTTCAGCTTGAAAAACTTTGGTTAGCATTTCTTGTATTGCAAGTTGGCTGATAACAAATTAAACTGTTTTTCTGAAAATGTCCTAATTTTAGTTTCCTCTTTGAGGGATAGTTTTATGATAGAAATCTTTTTTATACTTTTTCTTTCATAATTTCTTTATTTTCTAGGTTCATTTTTTTTATAAGAAAAAAGCCATCATCTGTATCATTGCTTCCATGTATATATTTTTTATTTCTTATGTTTCTGTTAAAATTTATCTGTATGTTAGTTTTTTTACCATATTGAGGGTACTGTTTATAAATTGTTGTCTCTCTGTACTTTTTCTCCTTAAACTTTTATGAGATTCCTTTTTTCCTGAACTGTTGAATATTAAGCTGCCAACCTGATGACCCATTATCCCCAAATAATTCAGCAGCAATTCTTAACCCAAGGGCAATTTTGCCCTCTATGAAAATTTAATAATATCTGAAAACATTTTTGATTGTTAACTTAGAGCAGGAGGTGGGGGAGAAAGGGAAAGGTGCTACTGGCATTTGATGAGAGGCCAGGCATATTGCTCAATACCCTACAATTCACAGGAAGTCCCCACAACAGAGTTCATTCAGTTCAGTCCAGCTCAGTTCAGTCACTCAGTTGTGTCCAACTCTTTGCAACCCCATGAACCGCAGCACCCCAGGCCTTCCTGTCCATCACCAACTCCCAGAGTCCACCCAAATTCATGTCCATTGAGTCGGGGATGCCATCCAACCATCTCATCCTCTGTCATCCCCTTCTCCTCCTGCCTTCAATATTTCCCAGCATCAGGGTCTTTTAAAATGAGTCAGTTCTTCACATCAGGTGGCCAAAGTATTGGAGTTTCAGCTTCAACATCAGTCCTTCCAATGAACACTCAGGACTGATCTCCTTTAGGATGGACTGGTTGGATCTCCTTGCAGTCCAAGGAACTCTCAAGACTCTTCTCCAACACCACAGTTCAAAAGCATCAATTCTTCGGCGCTCAGCTTTCTTTATATTTCAACTCTCACATCCATACATGACTAATGGAAAAACCATAGCCTTGACTAGATGGAGATTTGTTGGAAAAGTAATGTCTCTGCTTTTCAATATGCTATCTAGGTTGGTCATAACTTTCCTTCCAAGGAGTAAGCATCTTTTAACATCATGGCTGCAGTCACCATCTGCAGTGATTTTGGAGCCCCCCAAAATAAAGTCAGCCACTGTTTCCCCATCCATTTGCCATGAAGTGATGGGTTAACTTATCCCAAATGTCAAACTATTAATGCCATGGTTGAAAAATCCTGCTTTACTGTATATTTCCCACATATGTACACACAAATACACATATACAAAAAAGTTTGTACATCCTGCACATGCATTTATGCACAATATATGTGAAATACAACATCAACACCAGGAAATTAACATGAAGACATTTGTTCCATCTAACCTCAGACCTCCATTAAAGTTTCAACAATAGTTTTGATAACAGCAAAAAGATCGAGTTCAAAATTGTGCATAGTTTTTAAGAGTCAAGTGTTTTTCGTGTCTTTTATCAGGAAGAAATCTTCAAACTTTCCTTAACTTGACCATGGTATTTGAAAATTGAAATTTGAAAATTTCTAGCCAGTATTTTCTTTTCTTTTTTTCCTCCTTTCCCATCCCACTTTCCTTCTTTCCTTTCTTCCTTTTTACATTTTTTTTTTTCCTTTTTGGTGTACTTCAGTTTAGGTTTTCTAATGTTTCCTTGTGATTGAAAGTGAAGTCACTCAGTCACGTCTAACTCTTTGAGACCCCATGGACTATAGCCCACCACACTCCTCCGTCCATGGGATTTTCCAGGCAAGAGTACTGGAGTGGGGTGCCATTTCCTTCTCCAGAGGATCTTCCTGACCCAGGGATTGAACCCAGGTCTCCCACATTGTAAGCAAGACGCTTTAGTCTCTGAGCCACCAGGGAAGTCCTTGTGATTAGCTTAAGTTAAATTACATTTTGACAAGAATATCACAGAATTGATGCTGAAATTTTTCATTGCAACCTATCATGTAGTGTATGATTTCAGTTTATCTCCTTCCTGATGATGCTTCTTTTGACAGGTTGTTCAAGGTGCTATCTACCAGTTTTTCCTGCTGTTAGTCTCTATCACTCTACTTTCTTTGTTTATCTTTTGTATCTCTTTCTTTCATGTTTGTCTACTATGTCAAGCAGATGGTTTCTATTCTTTACTGTACTTATAGAACATGGTGCAACCCTAAAACAGGTTTGCTATCCGCAAGTGAGTCTGTACTTCTAACACTGAGTTGTCTTCTGATAATGTTTTTCTCTGTAGTGATACCACCAACTACCTAGTTTTTCAAGCTGAAACTTCCCACTGAAACAGACTAAGGTCTTTGCATACCCTCTTATTATCTATAGCCTATTAAATTAGCAAAATAGAGATATAGCAAGAGGTTAACTAGTCCTTCTGATTAAAATATGAGAGAAAAATGATTACTGAACCAAATCTGATGGTCTACTTTCCTGTCACGTATCAAAGCCCATCTTCTGACACTGGATTGTGGTGAAGGAAAGTTCAGCAGTTATTGTAAGGCCAATCAAGAAGTAGGGGCAACTAAGGCTAAAAAGAGTCAAAATCCCTGTTGACTTCAAGAGAAGGAAAAGTTTTTAAAGACAACATTAGGGTGAGGGTTTCAGGGTTTGTGATCAGCTTGTGTACTTTTTTCTCATTGGTTGGTGTTGAAACAGGGTGATATAATAGAAATATTAATCATCAACCTTCTGATTCTATCCAGTCTAGGGTCTATACGCTTTTGGTCAAAATGTAGTCACCATCCTCCATCTGGGTGAGGAGGGTCTCAGTTTCTGCAGAATAACTCAAAGAGAAGTGTCAGATGTTATATATACCCTTTGAGGAGTAACTAGGGTTGTTTAATGGCTGGGCTATTGTTTAAGCTATGATTATTTTTCTTGCTTGACTGCTTTTCCTTTGCTTCCAAATTCCCTAACTTCACTAATTAGTAATTGCTTCTGCCTGTTCCTTGGAACTCAGAGAAGGGCTAGGAGACTAAAGCTTTTTTTCTGCAGATAAGAAATGGAGGGCACCAAGGGACGTTTGTACCTAGGAGGTCCCTGCAGGGTCTTGCTGGATGTCAGAATCACACAGCAAGGAGATGAACAGTGAGGGATCAAGATGGAAACCTGCTGTTGTTGTTTTTGTTGTTTTTTCTGAAACAAACCCAGCCTAGATTCATCTCTCCTCATTTAATTATGAGTCAGTGGAAGAATTCCATCTTTGGCTAGAGTTAGTTTCTATACATAATAAAGGAAAATGCCTATAGCTCACAAATCACAGAAGAGAAAACATCGTGTTTTATAAAGATAACTGTAGGAAGCAGAAATGAAGTGTAGAAGATATTGACTTTGTGGTATCATTCTTTTATTTTTAAAGAAATATCAGAAACAAAGATGGAATAAAAATATTACAGTGTAAGATGTTCTCAAAAAAAAAAGCACAGTGAGCAAGGAACATTGAGAAGACAAATGAATGGCAGAATTTTCAGATATGAAAAGCCTTGGATAGTAAACCATTTTTGCTACCATTCCTGAAAGATTTATGTAAAGTCATTTTTTAGCCAATTAAACACATGAATCAAAAACTAAACTTTGGAGAAATAAGAATATAAATGTTCTGTCAAAACGGCACAGTAATAAACGTAAATCAAGATTCAGTTCTAATTTTTTTTAATTGTACACTCTAAATGTGAATCAGAATGTGATTGCCATAAGAGAAGATGTATGACCTAAAAGGAATAACTTAACAATTACAATCTGAATTTAAAATATAGGAGGATTTGGCAAGAAGATTTGGTAAGATGAGATAAATTATTTTTTTTTTAATCCCCCTTCTTATACATAGTATATAAGATAATGAAAATGAAACTTGCTCCGTCGTGTCTGACTCCTTGCAACCCCATGGACTATAGAGTCCATGGAATTCTCCAGGCCAGAATCCTAGAGTGGGTATCCTTTCCCTTCTCCAGGGGATCTTCCCAACCCAGGGATTAAACCCAGGTCTCCCGCATTGCAGGCTGATTCTTTACCAGCTGAGCCACAAGGGAAGCCCATATAAGATAGATTTGGTGTTATTCATTAGATTATTAGGAAAATATACATTTGAATATCCCTGGTGGCACAGATGGTAAAGTACCCATCTACAATGAAGAGACCTGAGTTTGATCCCTGGGAAGATCCTCTGGAGAAGGAAATGGCAACCCACTCCAATATTCTTGCCTGGAGCATCCCCATGGACAGAGGAGCCTTGTGGGCTACAGTCTGTGGGGTCACAAAGAGATGGACATGACTGAGTGAGTAAGCACACAAAGCTTCTAAAGTGTTTAAGAAAGGATATGCACAGTTTAGATTATACAAGAAATGACATAGAATTTGATCAGCAAAATATGGCAAATATATAAGAGCAAAAATATTAAAAAATAAGATGACAAAAGTAAAGCTAAATATATAATTTGGGAGAACAATTTTGATAGATAATTGATCTCGCATTTGAGTAAAAAAAAATTTGATCTCTCATTTGAGGCAAAAATAATAATAAAAGCTGAGCAAAATCCTGTGGGGCCCTCTCAGATATAAATACTGTCTGTAAATGGACACCCCCCATTTCTTGTTTGTAGGAAATAAGATTTATTCAACCTCTTTGACTTTCTCTGAGGGCAGATTAAAAACAGTTACTAATCAGGGAAGGAAGGGGATGCAGAAAAAGAGGTCAGGCAAGAAACAGTAGTGCAGCCTTAGAGCAGGGTCCTGATTCTTCCCCAAGAAATAGACATAATATCTTTGTGTTCTTCTGCAAGAACTAAGGCCCCCATCCAGCTGGAGGTCGGCAACTTCAGGCTGAGCAGAGGATTCCTGGAACACTGCCCTGTTGCTTCACCATCAACCAATTAGAAGAAAATCAAACACCCTGGAGCCCTCACACCAAATTTTGCCTATAAAAACTTCTCCTCCAAAATCACTGGGGAGTTTAAGGTTTTTGAGCATGAGCCACCTGTTCTCCTTGCTTGGCCCTGCAATAAACCTCTCTCTGCTCTAAACCCTGACATTTCATTTTGTTTGGTCTTGCCATGCATCGGGCACATGAACTTGTCTTTGGTTAAAAAAACTTAAAAAACAAACATCTTCTATGTCAGGGAGGACTTCTAAGTTCTTCTGGCTACTCTAAGAATTAAATTGACATGTGACTTATTACCAGGAGAAAATCAAACAGAAGTTGAGTAACATGTATGCACGATAGAGATCTATAAAAATTAAATATTTCACCAAAATGGCCAAAATTCATACTATATTCAGCTAAAGACGAAAGAGAATGTTAGGCTGGAGGGCAAACTGGTTTGGGATTTCAAAGGGGAGGAAGCCAATTCACTTGGAGAAGCAAATATTCGGTAAACAAATGTTTGCAGGGACATGCAGAGACATGAGACTCTGAGGAGACTGTGACCTCTAGCCTGTCCAAGTTTTCCCCACCACACCTGCCCATATTCTTTGTTGATATCTCTGGTAATAGATCTTTTCCAGGAATGTTACTTAAAGGGGAATCCCTTCCAGGGCCTGAGAATGGGCTCTTTTCTTTTTTTTTATTGAGAGTGGGCTCTTACCTAACGTTTGGAAATTAATTTTCCTAGGAGACACATGTACTGACAAAGCAAAAGGCTTTGTTGGGAAGGGCTGCCCAGGTGAACAGTGGTGGGATAAGTGAACCTAGGAGAACTCTTCTGCCATGTGGCTCACAGTCTCAGGTTTTATGGTAACAGGGTTGGTTTCTGAGTTGTCTCTGGACAATCATCCTGCTGATGCCCATACTTGGTCTGACTCAGGGTCCCTCTTGGCGGTGCACACATCTGTCAGCCAAGATGTATTCCAACAAGAAGGATTCTGGGAGGTTGGTAGTACATAACATGGGTTGAAATCTCCTCTTCCCTTTTGGCTCCTCTGGAATTCTTCTGGCTGGTGGTAGCTTGTTAGTTCCCTGTTCCTTATTGGGACCTCTTGTGAAATAATCCATGCAAGCAGTCATTATTGTGACTGGCAAGGACGGTGGTTTCAGTCAATGGTTCCCTAACAGGACCAAGTTTTTTACACAAGTTCTTATAGGCAGGTAAGAGGAGGTAATAAGGAAGATGTTGAGTTATGTATTTCTTAAAAATGTTCAGTCTAAATTAATCCTTGTATCAAAGGGATGTATTTTGGGGTAGCAAATCTTGCTCCCCTACAATTGTTAGTACAAGAAAAATCCAAATTAAAGGGATTTAGAGAATATAAAGAAAGAAGATGGAAAAATAGATACACTAAGTAAGTGTAAGATAAATTAAAAAAGTGATCAGAATATTAAAAAAGCAGTATAATGGTTAATTTTTAAAAGCACTAAGAATGAATCACTTTATTGCTGGAGCATACACCTGGCAACAAAATCATGATAACATTCAAGCACTTTTATGTGCTGAATAATGTGATATTTAAAGGTCATGCATCATTTAATAAAACTGTTTGCAGACAATATATAGGAGCATAAGATTCAAATAGTAATAGGAGCTGTGAATGCAATGCTCAGTTTTACCCCTAACATATATAATTGGATATGGAGAAGCTAAACAATATAACAATTAGGATTGATTAAACAAATAGTGAACTCAGTATCCTCCAAACATTTATGATAACTAGGAATGTTCCCTGGACATATATAAAAATACCTGCATATTAAGCATCTGCACAAATATTGTAGGAATTATAGAAGGCATGACTGTAGTCACACTCAAATATAAAATAAGTTTATAATAGTGCATGATTTAACTTCTCAAGGAAAACTCAGAGACAATAACAAAGCTTTTGATATATGACTATTAACCACTGCATTATTTACAATAGCAAAATAGTTACCAAAATGATTGATTAAAATCCTTCCAATTTTATTACTATTTATCTTTTAGAAGTTGTCAAATATTATTTGTGTATGCACTGAAGATTATGTGTGAGCAAAAACTTTTGCCAAAGAATATACTAATTTCATTCTTATTAAATTTTATTTTAATTTTTATAAGGTTATTGGTTATTAGAATGAATGATAATAGAAATTTGTCTCTTATTTATTTGTGTAGTTATACCTATATGCCAGAATACTGGAGTGGGTAAACATTCTCTTCTCCAGGGTATCTTCCCAACCCAGGGAATGAACCCAGGTCTCCCACATTGCAGGTGGATTCTTTACTAGCTTAGCCACCAGGGAAGCCCAAGGATAATGGAGTGGGTAGCCTATTCCTTCCCCAGTGATTCTTCCCAATCCAGGAATTGAACTGGCATCTCCTGCATTGCAGGTGGATTCTTTACCAGCTGAGCTACCATGTATAGATGTGAGAGTTGGACCATAAAGAAAGCTGAGCACTAAAGAATTGATGTTTTGGTATTGGAGAAGACTCTTGAGAGGCCCCTTGGACTGCAAGGAGATCAAGCCAGTCCATCCTAAAGGAAATCAGTCCTGAATATTCATTGGAAGGATTGATGCTGAAGCTGAAGCTCTGATACTTTGGCCACTTGATATGAAGAACTGACTCCTTAGAAATGACCCTGATGCTGGGAAAGATTGAAGGCAGGAGGAGAAGGGGATGACAGAGGATGAGATGGTTGGATGGCATCACTAACTAGATAGACATGAGTTTGAGCAAGCTCTGGGAGTTGGTGATGGACAGGGAAGCCTGGAATGCTTGCAGTCTTTAGGATTGCAAAGAGTCAGACACAACTGAGTGACTGAACTGATCTATATTCCAAAATTTTGGAAATTGAGGGAAGAGTTGTATTTAAATATTTTATTTGCAACCTGAACAGTTGAATTTAAGATTTTACATTTCTTTGTAATTTAAGATTTACATTTCTTTGTAAGATTTGGATAATTTCACAATGACTTCTACTTTTGTTTTTGTTGTTCAGTATTGCTATCCTTTAAAATAAACTTTCCCTTTGTGAGTGTTTGCAAGTTTGCAGAATTCAATTTTTGGCCCCATGAACAAGAACTTGGTTTCCCGTTTCAATGCTACTATTTATACATAATAGTAGTATATGAGATCTTTAGCAAAATAAATGTAGGTGCTATGAAATATAGTTGAAAATGAGTAAAATTTTGTTTAAAGTTTACTTTTAAGTAGCACTAAGTGCCATTACAATGTTAAAAGATCATGTGTTAAAATTAAGCACTTACAAAATGCTAATTAAACAATAAGATATTAAAAAGATAAAATATCGAGCATTTTCAAGTCAAACATGCATATTGGGGAAGGATACTTGGAACCACTGTTTTGTATGTTTGATTCTGGGATTCTGATATTGAAGCTATCAACACAAATTACATCAGACTGCTGGAGTGAGTAGCCATTCCCTTTCCAACGGATCTTCCCAACCCAGGGATCTAACCCACGTCTTCCACATTGTAGGCAGATTCTTAACCTTCTGAGCCATGAGGGAAGCCCAAACACATCTCTACAGTTCATTTTTATCTTAATTTTCAAATAAAATGTCAATGACGTTTTTGGATATTACTTTGCAAAATATGGAAACTATACAAAAAATTTTTTTTAAGTTTTTTTTCTGCTCAGTTTTATTTTCTAATTTCTTTTTTTAATTATTTATTTATTTTTTAAATTTTATTTTATTTTTAAAGCTTTACATAATTGTATTAGTTTTCCCAAATATCAAAATGAATCCGCCACAGGTATACATGTGTTCCCCACCCTGAACCCTCCTCCCTCCTCCCTCCCCATACCATCCCTCTGGGTCGTCCCAGTGCACTAGCCCCAAGCATCCAGTATCGTGCATCGAACCTGGACTGGCAACTCGTTTCATACATAATATTTTACATGTTTCAATGCCATTCTCCCAAATCTTCCCACCCTCTCCCTCTCCCACAGAGTCCATAAGACTTCTATACATCAGTGTCTCTTTTGCTGTCTCATACACAGGGTTATTGTTACCATCTTTCTAAATTCCATATATATGCGTTAGTATACTGTATTGGTGTTTTTCTTTCTGGCTTACTTCACTCTGTATAATAGGCTCCAGTTTCATCCACCTCATTAGAACTGATTAAATGTATTCTTTTTAATGGCTGAGTAGTACTCCATTGTGTATATGTACCAAAGCTTTCTTATCCATTCATCTGCTGATGGACATCTAGGTTGTTCCATGTCCTGGCTATTATAAACAGTGCTGCGATGAACATTGGGGTACACGTATCTCTTTCCCTTCTGGTTTCCTCAGTGTGTATGCCCAGCAGTGGGATTGCTGGGTCATAAGGCAGGTCTATTTCCAGTTTTTTAAGGAATCTCCACACTGTTCTCCCTAGTGGCTGTACTAGTTTGCATTCCCACCAACAGTGGAAGAGGGTTCCCTTTTCTCCACACCCTCTCCAGCATTTATTACTTGTAGACTTTTGGATCGCAGCCATTCTGACTGGTGTGAAATGGTACCTCATAGTGGTTTTGATTTGCATTTCTCTGATAATGAGTGATGTTGAGCATCTTTTCATGTGTTTGTTAGCCATCTGTATGTCTTCTTTGGAGAAATGTCTATTTAGTTCTTTGGCCCATTTTTTGATGGGGTCATTTATTTTTCTGGAATTGAGCTGTAGGAGTTGCTTGTATATTTTTGAGATTAGTTGTTTGTCAGTTGCTTCATTTGCTATTATTTTCTCCCATTCTGAAGGCTGTCTTTTCACCTTGCTAATAGTTTCCTTTGATTTGCAGAAGCTTTTAAGGTTAATTAGGTCCCATTTGTTTATTTTTGGTTTTATTTCCAATATTCTGGGAGGTGGGTCATAGAGGATCCTGCTGTGATGTATGTCAGAGAGTGTTTTGCCTATGTTCTCCTCTAGGAGTTTTATAGTTTCTGGTCTTAGTTTAGATCTTTAATCCATTTTGAGTTTATTTTTGTTTATGGTGTTAGAAAGTGTTCTAGTTTCATTCTTTTACAAGTGGTTGACCAGATTTCTCAGCACCACTTGTTAAAGAGATTGTCTTTAATCCATTGTATATTCTTGCCTCCTTTGTCAAAGATAAGGTGTCCATATGTGCGTGGATTTATCTATGGGCTTTCTATTTTGTTCCATTCATCTATATTTCTGTCTTTGTGCCAGTACCATACTGTCTTGATGACTGTGGCTTTGTAGTAGAGCCTGAAGTCAGGTAGGTTGATTCCTCCAGTTCCATTCTTCTTTCTCAAGATCGCTTTGGCTATTCGAGGTTTTTTGTATTTCCATACAAATTGTGAAATTATTTGTTCGAGCTCTGTGAAGAATACTGTTGGTAGCTTGATAGGGATTGCATTGAATCTATAAATTGCTTTGGGTAGTATACTCATTTTCACTATATTGATTCTTCCAATCCATGAACATGGTATATTTCTCCATCTATTAATGTCTTCTTTGATTTCTTTCATTAGTGTTTTATAGTTTTCTATATACAGTTCTTTAGTTTCTTTAGGTAGATATATTCCTAAGTATTTTATTCTTTCCGTTGCAACAGTGAATGGAATTGTTTCCTTAATTTCTCTTTCTGTTTTCTCATTATTAGTGTATAGGAATGCAAGGGATTTCTGGGTGTTGATTTTATATCCTGCAACTTTACTATAGTCATTGATTAGTTCTAGTAATTTCTGGTGGAGTCTTTAGGGTTTTCTATGTAGAGGATCATGTCATCTGCAAATAGTGAGAGTTTTACTTCTTCTTTTCCAATTTGGATTCCTTTTATTTCTTTTTCTGCTCTGATTGCTGTGGCCAAAACTTCCAAAACTATGTTGAATAGTAATGGTGAAAGTGGGCACCCTTGTCTTGTTCCTGACTTTAGAGGAAATGCTTTCAATTTTTCACCATTGAGGATAATGTTTGCTGTGGGATTGTCATATATAGCTTTTATTATGTTGAGGTATGTTCCTTCTATTCCTGCTTTCTGGAGAGTTTTTATCATAAATGGATGTTGAATTTTGTCAAAGGCTTTACCGTATGATTATCTCAATAGATGCAGAGAAAGCCTTGTTTTCTAATTTCTTAATGAACTTATAGCCCTTGGACAAATAGTACTATGAATTTAAACAATTAAATGAAAATCTTAGGTGAGCATCAATTACACAGACATTCATTTAGCTAATTCTCTAGCTGTTGGGTATAAATACCAGTAATAAGGGAGGAAATTGGAGAAAAGATAATAGAAAAACAAATAAAGACAAAAGCAGGACCTTTAAGAAGGTGCTTTTAGAATCACTGCTAGTTACTCTTTGAAATTGTTACTTCATTTCACTAAAACCACAGTTTCTTTAAAACTTTTGGATTTTCTAAAAGTTCAACTATTTTAGGACCCCATGGCATAAAAAATAAAAATATATCAGGTAACACCTGTTATTCATTCAAATATTTTTGTTTTTTCTTAATTTTTCATCTTTTATTTCCCCATTCCATCCTCTACCCTCCCCTACCCTCATTTTTTTCTCTTCTATTTTTCTTTCCCCAGAGACTTTCTTTCTCTTCATTCCATTCCTACTCTACATATCACATAATTTTAATTCACCTCAAATTTATGCTAAAACTCTTAAGTTCACAAATAAGAATCATTTAAATAATTAAGATATTTAAATATCAACAATAATCAGTTGGTTAAAGGACAAAATGAATGCATTTCTCAAAAATGCAAGGAACGAAACATAGATTCAGATGTTAAATTTCTGTCAATTTTGACAATATACACCTTTCAAATTAAAATATAATTTCTAAATTCACTTGTTATTTGACGTTGCTTTCTACATTTCCTCTGAAAAATCATTCTATAGCTGACTTTAAATGTGCTTGAAGCATTTATATTTATTTAGCTGTATTTTCAGAAACTGCCAGTTTTCACTATTGAGTAAAGGTGTCAGCATTGAAACACTCCTGCTGAGGTAGCTGGTTCTCTTCTAGATCTACTCAGCCCCAGGGGAAAGAGGGCATCTTCTCACCTTACAACCCACGTTTGCATGAACTTTGATCTCCCCAGGCTTGTTACAGAAAAGACAAAGGAAGTGGCTATTCAGGGTAGATTACCAAGTGTAGGAATGATGTCTGTTCAGCATTTCCCTCTGTATCACAATAGAAAAAGTAAAAGAAAAGAGTGAAGTTAAAAAAAAAAAGATGGAGGGTGGAGTTAAACATAATTATTTTAGTTATAATAAAGATTTAAGGACACAAGATTTCTCATATGTTATCAAGAGTGCCATTTTCAGTGGCCTTGCTTATATCACAAAAAGGAATGATTTTAGTTTCATTATGATTTAATCAAATTTAAATCTCAGTTCAATTGCTCAGTCGTGCCTGACTCTGCAACCCCATGGAGAGCACGCCAGGCTTCCCTGTCCCATCACCAACTCGGGAGCTTGCTCAGTGATTCAACAATGTAAATTCCCATGTGTTGTGGAAGACTTAGACGTTCAAGTAAATAATTTAAGTGAGGAAAATTCAAAACTTAGTTAAAAAAATTTCAGATAGTTTAGATCATTGTGAAAGTGAAAGTCGCTCAGTCGTGTCTGACTCTTTGTGACCCCATGGACTATACAGTCCATGGAATTCTCCAGACCAGAATACTGGTCTTTCTCTTAATTTTATTATAAAAAATTAAAAATGTATAGCATTGTAATAAATGGTTTTTCCCATTAGAAATGCAGTTTAATAAATATTATCCATGTATCTGTAATATTCAGAGTAAAGTCATAGTTTTCAAAAAGGCAAATAACTAAGTTTCTAAATGTCACTGTTGGTGAATCTTATACTCTTAAACACACTGAGTCATTAAGGCACTTTTTATAGAATTATAGATACAGGAAAATGGCATATTTAAGTTATTATATTGAAATCAGGGTGATATTTTTCAAGGAATTTCTGGTTTTTGAGGTCATGTAGAAGAGCAGTCTGCAAAGGAGACTGAAAAAGATCAGTCACTGAAAAAGGAGGACAGAAAAGTATGCTGTGTCACAGGAGACAAATTAGAAAGGATTGATGACTAGAGAGGTGAGACCAGAAAGTGACCATGGGATTTGACAACATTAAGATCATTAGAAACTCTGGAAAGTATCCATTTTGGAGGATTTGTGTGATAGAAATTTAATAAGGGAATTGAAAGTATTAATATGAGATTAAAAATTGGAGACAGGAAATTTGGCTAGATGGAACCCAAAGAGGTTGGAGAAGATGGAGGATATCTGTGTGTGTTTAGTTTTTTATTAGTTTATGTGGAAGATACTGATGTTGGTTTCTATGGTCAGTGAGCAGGAGATGGACAACACAGAACAGAGAGTCTCTAAGGTAAGAAGCAAGTGCCTTCATAAGACCAGAAGGATTGGCCTTGGAGAGGCAGAAAGGCATCTTCTTTACTGAAAAAGGAGGAAAGGAAAAGATCAGTGTGGCTACAGGTATATATGTGAAGTTGTCCAGGGACAGTGTTTCTCTCTACTGTAGAATCTCTTTATTTGGAAATTATAAATAACTTTCTTTGACAAAGCCAGTAATGTTAATTACCTTTAACATGTTAGGTTTTAATTTTTTTATTTGTATTCAATATATGAGCCTTTCTTTGTCATTGTTGATATTCTGATAATTTGCACTTTTTCTCCTATATTGCCACTCAGATTTTAAGCTTAGTACTTCTAATACCTTTCTCAAAACTGAAGCCCACACATTGATTTAATTTTCATAATATTAGTATATCATGATTTACTAAGAGAATATTCATTTTATACCTTTTTAGATGCTCCATTGATAAAGACTATATATTACAAGTTATATGGCCTAAAACACTACATCAGATACTCACGTTTACTGAAGTAGATTGAATATCTGTTTTCTGTTTTTCATTCTATCACTATTCGTACTTTCCTGAAGATAAAGAATTCCCTTATGCACTATACAGTCTGAAATGCTTCAAGAACAAGATAATGGTTCATTAGCAAAGGAGTAGATAAAACTACTTAAACAATGATGGCAATTCCTATCCTGATCCTTAATTTATCACTCCTGAGAGTTTTCTACAGGAGTGAAAGATGATGGAATAGTATTTAAAATATTGCAAAGTAAGGAGAGAAACTCAACCGTGCTAAGCCCTTATGAAATTATCTTAGTGCTTCATTTCATGGGCTAGCCTTTATCTTTATGATTATAATTATGATGAAGTGTATGTATTACTGAAAAGCCTAAGACATGACATGTATAGTACAGTTAATTTTACCCATATTATTAGTGTTTTCATGAATGAAAACTCTTTAGGACACAGTGAATAAGGTTCATCATCACTTGTAGTCTTCATACTAGAGATACATATTCTGGAAAACTATGCAATAAAGATAAAATGTGCTTAAACAATCAAGAGTTTAAGAAACAATTATCCATAATATACAGGGTGAAATTAATATCTTGCATGCATACAAGATATTAATTGTATGTAATAATTATGACCACATGGATTATAGACCACCAATCTCCTCTGTACATGGAATTTTACAGGCATGGATACTGGGGTGGGTTGCCATTTCCTACTCCAGGGGATCTTCCTGATCCATGGACTGAACCCATGTCTTTTGTGTTTCCTGCATTGGCAAGTGGATTCTTTGCAACCACACCATCTTGGAAGCCCATAATATTAATATATTTGAATGAATTTTCTTTTGGCTTTTTGCTTAACCAGTTATGTTTGAAGAACACAGTCTTGATGAATTTATTTAAATTGGCCAAAGTACCAATTTAGAAAGAGATATAAATTTACCTGTTAGGATTTATAATAATAGATATGATGCTGTCCTTTAAACTTAAAGACATATGATGAATATACAGCTTATAACTTATGTTTTGGTTCAGTCACAAACAGTAAGATTGTAAATATTCTGAAATCTGTATAGTTTTAAGATATTAATTACATAGACTTTTGTGCAGTCTCATATCTTCAACTCATTGTTTTTCTTCAGTCATTTTCATTTAGATTATGCATGTGTAAGATGATTTGTTTTTGAAAATATGTCCTCTCCCTTTTACACGGTAACGGGATGAAGCAGTAGTAGATGTATTACCATGATTCTGTAGAGTTAGTACAGGGTCAAAAACTTTTTTGTTGCCAATAATAGGAAACTTGCTTAAGGTGCTTGCTGGAAAGAATAAAAAAGGTAAAGAGGAATGAATGTAAAGTCCTAGTGTTATAGGTAAAAAAAAGAAACAGATCAGAGAAGGTAAGATAATGGCAGAAAAAAGAAATGAGAATTGCTTGTTGTGACCACCTACCTGTAAAATGTAAGCACTATGAAAATACCACAGCAGAGAGGTTGCCAAGATGTGGATGGCGTCACTTCAGCTCTCTAGGAACCATTTTCCTTTTCAGTACAAATGGAAGAGTTAAACAAGATGGTGGTTAGGTACCTCCCTTCTAGCTCTCAAATTCTGTGGTTGGAATTGGTACCTTTCTATGGTTCCACATGTAGCTGGTTAAGAATGAAATAGCAAAGTATATGTGAGCTACCTCAAGGTATATAGAGAAAAAAGGCCTGGCAAATCATATTATTGGAATAAATACTAGTAAGGACTTCCACAACCAGGATTAATTAATAAAGCTCAAGAAATCAAACATACCTTATGAGAGGCTCGAAACATTTAGGACAATGTTCACATTAAACAATAAATGAGAAGTAAGCATTCTTTTTTTGCTAGTTTTCTTTTTTAATTAGCATGAAATGAAAACATTTATGTATTCTTATTTTTGGCATAGACCCTGCACAATTTTCTTCAAAATATAAGAGTATGAGAATGTTAATGTGTATATATATATCAATCAACATGTATGTAAGCATGTATGTATTGATAATATGACATATATATATCAGTCAGTGAGCAGTACCTTGTTAAATTTGATTTATTTCTCACAATAACCATATAACACATATAGTATAGCTTGTCTAATAATGTCCATCCAGATTAACATTGAGAGTAGAATGGTGAGTTCCAAGGAATAGGAGAGAAGAAAATATATCAGTGATGGTCAAAGGGTGCAAAGTTTTATTTAAGCAATATAAATAAGTTCTGGAAATCTACAATATAGTGCCTATAGCTAACAATACTATCAGTTCAGTTCAGTTGCTCAGTCGTGTCCGACTCTTTGTGACCCCATGGACTACAGCACGCCAAGTCTCCCTGTCCATCATCAACTCCCAGAGTCTATTCAAACTCACGTCCACTGATTCAGGGATGCCATCCAACCATCTCATCCTCTGTCGTCCCTTCTCCTGCCTTCAATCTTTCCCAGCATCAGGGTCTTTTCAAATGAGTCAGTTCTTTGCATCAGGTGGCCAAAGTATTGGAGTTTCAGCTTCAGCATCAATCCTTCCAATGAACATTCAGGACTGATTTCCTTTAGGATGGACTGGTTTGATCTCCTTGCAGTCCAAGGGATTCTCAATAGTCTTCTCCAACACCACCCTTCAAAAGCATCAATTCTTTGGTGCTCAACTCTCTTTATAGTCCAACTCTCACATCCATACATGACTACTGGAAAAACCATAGCCTTGACTAGATAGACCTTAGTTGGCAAAGTAACGTCTCTGCTTTTTAATATGCTGTCTAGGTTGGTCATAACTTTTCTCCCAAGGAGCAAGCATCTTTTAATTTCATGGCTGCAGTCACCATCTGCAGTGATTTTGGAGCCCAAAAAATAAAGTCTGACACTGTTTCCCCATCTATTTGCCATGAAGTGATGGGACCAGATGCCATGATCTTAGTTTTCTGAATGTCGATTTTTAAGCCAACTTTTTCACTGTCCTCTTTCACTTTCATCAAGAGACTCTTTAGTTCTTTTTCGCTTTCTGCCATAAGGGTGGTGTCATCTGGATATCTGGTGTTGTTGGTATTTCTCCCGGCAATCTTGATAGAATACTATATTGTACACTTAAAAGTTTCTAAGATGGCAGGTCTTAAGTTGTGTTCTTACCACATACACACAAGTAAGGAGCAGGGGGTCATTGTGAGGTCATGAATATGTATATAACTTGATGGTGGTGATAGTTTCAAGGGTGTATACTTATCACCAAACTTATTGAGTTTTATACATTAAATATGGTTTTTCCAGTAATCATCTATGGATGTGAGAGTTGGACTATAAAGAAAGCTGGGGACCAAAGAATTGATGCTTTTGAACTGGGTGCTGGAGAAGACTCTTGAGAGTCCCTTGAACTGCAAGGAGATAAAACCAGTCAGTCCTAAAAGAAATCAGTTATGAATACTCATTGAAAGGACTGATGCTGAAGCTGAAACTCCAATACTTTGACCACCCAATGCGAAGAACTGACTCATGGAAAAGACCCTGATGCTGGGAAAAATCAAAAGCAGGTAGAGAAGGAGATGACAGAGGATGAAATGGTTGGATGGAGTCACCAACTTGATGGACATGAGTTTAAGCAAGTTCTGACAGTTGGTGATGGACAGGGAAGCCTGGTGTGCTGCAGTGCATGGAGTTGCAAAGAGTGGACATGATTGAGAGACTGAACTGAACATTAAATATACACTATTTTTACATATATATCATGCCTCAATAAAGTTGTTTTTAAGAATTGATTTGAAACTCCCCGCCCCCGCCCCAGCCAAAAAAAAAGAGCTATGGAAGTAAGATGCTGAGAAATTCATTTTTGTTTCAGGGTGTTTTTTTTTTTTTTCTTTCTTTTTGTGAGAAACCATTCCTAGCTTTGATATTCTTATAAACTCCAGAGAAATCACTCATTTGTAAAGAGGGACAAAAAAGGAAACTAAATGATCATTGTACTTATAAAATCAGTAAATAATTGAAAAAATAAAATGATGAAAGTTTTCAAGATATTGGTTTGTTAATCTATAATCACTGTTATTCTGTAATTTATTTTATACCAAAAGGGGGGCAAATAGATGCAGTATTTTCTTTTATATTAATAAATTATGGATTCATTTAAAATATCTTTCTTTTTGAAAATTATATGCAATTGGCATAGACAATCTAGAAAAATTAGAGTCATTTAAGAAAGCATTACTATTTCTCCAAATCCAGTTTTCACTCTCAATGGTTTGATGTACTTCCTTCCTGTGTTTCTAGGAACACTTTTGCACACTGATTAAAAGCATGGACTCTTCAGCCAGACTGGCATTAAATTTAAAATCACCAAATTTGGGGCAAGTTATTAAATGCCTCTATGCCTCAGTGTCTTCACCTATAAAATATGAATGTTAATGTTATCCACATCCCTGTGTTCTCTTGTTGATTAATTGAGTTTAAATATGCAAACTACTTGAAGAACTGCCTGGAACATAGTAAAGAAACAAAGTTGGTGACACCCGTACCGTCTCTAGGAGATTCCCAATTTAGACTTCTAGTCTTAAACTATTTATTAGCGACCCCCTTTTCCCTGTTAGTAATAGCCTGAATGGACAATAAATATGGTCACCTTGCACTTGAAAATGATTTGTTAAGTTTTCTAGGCATAGTTTTCATATAGCTGAAATAATATTGCTTCTGTCACCTAATATAGTAGAGTCATAGTTTTCCTAATATATTTTTTACAAATAATTAAAAAAATAATTTTTAATGTTTGTATATGATTGCCTAGAATTAATATGCCATAATTTGCTGATGTTTGCTCAATTTTTTAAGAATTTTTCTCAGCAACATAATGCCATGATGCATTTCTTTGTCCCACTATTTGGACTACTCATCTGTGGGCTACTTACCATGGTAAGATTTAAATTATTGAGTCAAAAATAACAAGCATTTTTTAGGATTTTGATAATGGTATATATCTGCAGTCATAGAGAATTTCAAAAAATAGCTTAAACAAGAAAAAAGGCACCCAAACTCTGTTTGCCCAACTTTTGCTGAAACTGCATTTCAGGGTTGACATCACATAGAAACTTAGGCTGATTCTTTCATTTGACCTTTATTTGCTGACTGCCTTCCTTATCTTGTGTTGGCAGTAATATTCAAGTTTCTCATCTGCTTGGTATTCCTACACTGTATCATGGCTGTCATTTTGTGCTAATTTTCCATAAATTATCTAGCAAAAACAAACCACTCAATAACAAAGAATGAATTGAGTGTATGCCCCTTTGACTTATGATTTCTGGAACTGGAGATCTCCTGTGACTGAAGGAAAATATTCAACATGTCAGTGTTATGTCAAACATCAGTTCTGAAATTATCAGGTAATCTCAAATCTCTGAGGGTGTTGCTGTGGGTTCCAGGAGATTTGCAGTGTTGTTTTAAAGGAAATAGAAAATGTCAGACTTGTGTCTCCAAGGTTTGGTCTCCTGAGTAATGGATGCTGTGTGTCCTTTATTGGATGCCCTTTTGTCTGCATAGAGTGGAAATATTCAGTCTGTGTCTGGAATCTTTGCTCTCCCAGTTGATTCTAATTAGCCTTGACAATTTCATGCCTTCCCTTGGTCTGCATTTTCCAAGAATAGTAACCTTGTTTTTGTAGCTCCCCTTAGCACACAATAAGGCACTTTTTCATGGTAATTAATATTTTATAATACCATTAAATACCTATGTTAAAAGGGTTACCTTATTTTCAAAAAGAACTGAGATTTTGGAAAACTTCAGATGTAATGGATTAGTAGTATTAGTAGATGATGCCAAAGGAATAAAGGAGAGGACACAGATTATGGAGACATGTTTCTGGGCCATTGTAAGGACTTTGAATTTCCCTCTGACTGAAATGCTATCTACTGAAAAGTTTTAAGCAGAGAAGTGGCACAATCTGAAATTATGCTTAATATGATCTGATTCTTGTGATGAGAAAAGGTAAAGGGGATCAATGGCAGAAGCTGGGGTCCAGGTAGGAGTCTTTTGTCCTGATCAGATAAGGGAAAAAGAATGATACAGACTAGAATGATCATGTTGGAAATGGGCCCTCAGGTCTGAATCTGGATACTTTCAGTAGAACCTATAGGAGTTTTTAATGCTATCTTGAGTTCCCTCAATATTTGATGAGGGATGTAGGATGTTTTTCCTTCTTTTTGCCACAAACAATTCTCAGTATCTAGTATTATGACTTGGAATGTGAAATATAATTGCATTTATTAAATATTTATTTTCTCTTGAAATTTTACTTTAATGATATCATTGTGGTAATCAATTATAAAACATATGAAATGAATTTTATAATTGGATCAATTGTTTCCTTTCCAAACTTAGGATCTGTAACTTCCTAATACTTTTTTTTTAAGCTCATGAAATTTTTATTTTTTAAAAAATCATTGGTTTAACATGGTAAATCATTTCCCAAGAAATCAGAATAGATTCTACTTTTTTTTTTTTAATAGAGTAGCGTGGAAACTTACATTACCGTATGTAAAACGGATAACCAATGGGAATTTGCTGTGTGACTCAGGGAACTCAAATAGGGGCTCTGTAACAACCTAGAGGGGTGGGATGAGGAGAGAGATGGGAGGGAGGTTCAAGCAGAAGGGAATATAGGTCTACCTATGACTGATTCATGTTGATATTTGGCAGAAAACAACAAAATTCTGTAAAGCAATTATCCTTCAATTAAAAGATAAATTAATTTTTAAGATTCTAATTTTTGAAAGTTTAATTTTAATTACTTTTCCCCAATATGTACCCCCATATCCTTGAATAAATTATTATTGGTAGGACAAATCCGTGGAATATACAGAGTTGTCATCCCTTCTCATTTAACTTTGATACAGAATCTGATAGATAAGATGTTTTTGGTCATAGTCTTATTATAAAAGCTCAATGTCTTCTAATATATTAACATAGCAGAAGAAAGCTCTAAAGTAAGCCTGGTATAGTTCACTTTTAAATAACTTTTCTTCTTTTTATATATTAATAAGATATTTTCTTTATTCTTGAGGTTTTGGAATTTTAGCTAGTTTTTCTGTCTAGATACAGGTCTTTACTGATTTCTTACTACTACCACTAGAATCTGGCTAGTTCTTTTCTTCTTCATAGTTAAGTTACAGCTTTGATTATTGTTTCAGATCAAGGTACTCTGTTTCTTTGTCAGGTTCACAAATTATTCTTAAGTCAGAACTCCTATCTCTGGCATTTCATCAACCGTCTTTTCTGTCATTATTTTATCTCTTTCTTCTCCGCCCTGGGCCCTGATTCAGTTGCTGCTTGAGCTTTTCAGGGTATCAATTTTGTTCTCCATGGAAACCATGTGGAAAATTTTGCTATTGCAAAATTAGTTTTCATGTAAACCTCGTAATCTCACCCATCTCCTATTTTGCCATTTGGGCCCATTTTGCTGTTATAACCTTCAGCTCCTTTTTCATAAATGACCTGCCTTTGTCATACTCTTCATAGTTTAAGTAGTTTAAAGCAATTTTCTAAATCTTTCTTCTTGTTCAAAGTAAAATAATTTTTAGGGATATTCTTTCCTCAAGTCTTCAAAATGATATTATCTTTCTTGTTTTTGCAGGGTAGTTTTTAGTTGTGTGTGTTTTCTGTTATATTTTCCCCATCTCTTTACCTAGAAGGTAGTGACATTTATTCAAAACCAAGTTTTTTAATAAAAAATAAATAGCCACTTTTCCAACAGTCTGTTTACCTTTGAGATGGTGGCTGAGCTTCTCGTAACCAAAACTGGAGTAGAATAAGTTGACATGCATATTCTCTCAGTAACCAGCAAGCATTTATTGGAATAGCTCAGCTAAGCTAAGGTGCATGCCTGTTGTATGCTGTCTGGTCCAAGGTATGAGACATATTACAGTGCTCAGCCTGCACATACAGTGGGTGGCCAGACTTGATGGCAAAAATGAGTACTTTTTGTAAATGATATATTTTACTGATTTTGACTGGAGATTCTAAAGGAAGGCTGTATTTTATTCTGAAATTAATTTTAAATCGTCTGTTGGTTTGGTGCAAGTCACTTGTTATCCTTGTTCCCTAAACTTCATTGAAATCTTTGTGTAATAAATTGCAAAGATATAATGTGGGAAAAGAAAGGGAAGATAGGAAAAAGAGGCTGAGTTCTTGCTGGGAAGAGAGGGGTGGGGATCAGGAAGGGGGCAGCAGCAAAGGGCGCAAAGATGCTGGGGAGACTGTGTGATTAAGATCTACGTTACTCAGGTTATAGTCGCTTCTGGCACCTAGGCTCCTCTATTGCTTCACCCAACAAGCCTTTTCTTGAGGGACTGTCTAGGACCTGGCAGGATCTTTCTGCATCTTGCTCTTTTATTGGAGCTTGTCTCTCAAGGTGTCTTTACTGTGTATGTTTTCCATTGTTCAGTTGTGTATGACTCTTTGTGACCCCATGGACTGTCACCCACCAGGCTCCTCTGTCCATGGGATTCTCCAGGCAAAAACACTGGAGCTGGTTGCCAATCCCTATTCCAGGGGATCTTCCTGACTCAGAGATCAAACCCACATCTCTTGTCTCCTGCATTGAAGGTGGATTCTTTACCACTAGCGCCACCAGGGAAGCTCTGGTGTCTATATTAGACCCCTCAAAAAACAGGACTGGGGCTGTAGAAGAACATGTGCTCCTTCTCAGGGCTCCTGCAGGGGGAACTCAGTGACAGCTAGGGAGAGCCAGCTGTCATTGTTCCTGATTGTTCTATGAAGGAAATTTTTCTCTCCTGTGAAGTAACATGGATGGGAAGGTTTAACTTAATTGTTTTTACAGTTAATCTACATATTGAGAGTCAATTTTAGGATTTAGTGTTTATGTTGTTTGCTCTGTTTTACTCATTTCTTCCTTTTTGTTTCTAATGAGAAACGTGGATGAGATTCCATCTCAAACTACCATTCAGAAACTATTTAATACTGGACTGAAACAGCATTAAGACGAAATTACACATCCATGGGATTTGTAACCAACTTCAGAAATGTTGAGAGATGTCATAAGAACCAGCTCTGGAAAAGGAAATTGCCGGGGTCCAGCCCCGGCTGATCCAGGGAGTTCGAAGCAGGGATGGTGTCGGCGAGGATCAGGATACGATAGCTTCAATTAGATATTGATTACAGATATAAAGAGTAATAGAATGAGGATAGCTCAGTAGGAAAATTCAGTGGAGAAAAGGGGCTGAGTAGCTTGGTTTACACAGGAGACCAATAAAACTTCAAGACAAGAAGTTTGCACCACTTACGTAGGCTGCAGGCGTCCTTCTGTTCTCCTGAAGGAGCGGAGACACTGAGGCCTCCCCGGTCGGATCTTAGAAGCCCAGGCATAATTATTAAGCATGGCGGGTTCCGCGCTCCAGATGGAGACTCAGCCAGAGGTTGAGAGAGAGACAGAGACTTGGGGAGACCAGTCTTTCGAGGAACTGATCCCAATTCTTTATTTTCCAGGGTCTGTTTTTATACACTGAGGTGTTATACAAAAGTCACACGGGGACAGCAGTCCTGATTTTTATTAAAGTCAGGTGCTTCACACAAATGTATACAGAAGTCTTAGGGGTGTTACATCATCTTCTGGCCAGGGGGCCTGCTGACAATTTATGACCCTCTCCTTGTGACAGCGGTCAGTCAACCAGAACACTGTTTTCTCCAGGGGTGATTATTCTTAAAACAGACGCCACCTAAATAAAGTTACATTCCTATAGGGTGAGGGTATAGTGGGTTTTAATTAAGGAAAGAATTTACTTAGCTAAGGTCTAACGTGATTTATATCAAAGGTTAATACTTATTTCTTCTATATATTCATTGATGTGTGTAAGGGCAGGGGATGTGGAGACTTAGCAACAAACATTGGCTCAACAAATGAAAAACCCTTCACCAATACAATTTCTAATCAGCCCACTATACTTATACTAATGGTTTACTAACTTTTCTAAGGAACCTGTTTTTAGAAGGTTTAAAGCATCTCGTGCCTCTCATGGTTGGGAGGCTGTGAGCAATCACATGTGGCTGGACAAGCCTATCAGGCAGGTCAGAGAAACTTCAGAGGAGGTTGTAGGTTAAAACACTCTTGTCACGCCCAGGAGTTTTTATTAACTGGAGCTCTAGGTTAACTCCTTCTCCAAAAGAGGTGGTGGGGGACAGCCCCCCGTAAAGTCAGAGGTGTAGGTGAGAGCACAAAGTAGTAAAGTAGGCAGGCTCTGGTTATGGGGGTAGATGCTCGAGGATTTCCAGGGGGACTCCTGAGGCTCAATCCCGCCTTTGCCTATGTCGAGCCTCCTTCCTCATGACCTTTGTTATGGGCGGAGTGTCTCACGCCAGCCCCCAACAGGAAATATATGTCCTGAAAGTTATTTTTTTTGTTTGTTTACTTTTGTGTCAGTCATAATTCACTCAGATAACAAATTTGTTTTGAGCTTTCATATTCCAGGCATTTTGCTAAGGCCTGAAACTAGAGGATGATTTATACAGAAACACTACTTGACCTCAAGAATTTACAGTTTAGAAGGGAGTTAGAGGCACTAAACAAATCATTGTACAGTTTATTTCTTAACTACAATAATGATACACGTATCCCAGAAACTAAAGTGTTAGCAAGCAATAGTTAACAAGAGCATATAACCTAAGAGAGACACCCTAGTTGGCAAATAGTTTAGTTTCTTAGTTGGCAAATTTGTTTCCTGTGGCTACTGTAGAAATTACCAGTGAGTGACTTACAACCACAAAAATGTGATAGCTATCAGTTTGGAGGTCAGAAGTGTTAAATCCGTATTGCTGGGACAAAATCAAATTTCAGTAAGGCCATGGTTCTAGGGAAGAATTCATTCCTTGCCACTTTAAGCTTCCAGCATCCGTAGGTTTGTGGTAGCATTACTCCAATCCCTGCCTGGTGGAACTTTTGCCTTCTGTTTAAAAAAAAAAAAAAAAAAAAGTCTCCCTCCATCTTTCTCTTAAAGGGATACCTGCTGTTCTGTTTAGGGCCCACACAGATAAATTAGGGTAATCTATCTCAGAATCTCAAACTGAGTCACATTAGCAAAGCTTCTTTTAAAGCTTAGCTTTAGCTTTAGTGACTGGGGAAAGGAATAGAAGTTGCTAGGCAGGGGTAACAAAATGTAAACCCTGATGGACTTTTCATTTAAGCAGACATCATATGAATGACAGAGAAGGCAAAGGCATCCCACTCCAGTACTCTTGCCTGGAAAATCCCATGGACAGAGGAACCTGGTAGGCTACAGTCCATGGGGTCGCTGAGGGTCGGACACAACTGAGAAACTTCACTTTCACTTTTCACTTTCATGCATTGGAAAAGGAAATGGCAACCCACTCCAGTGTTCTTGCCTGGAGAATCCCAGGGATGGGGGAGCCTGGTGGGCTGCCGTCTATGGGGTCGCACAGAGTCGGACACGACTGAAGAGACGCAGCAGCAGCAGTAGCATATAAGTGACTGAAGGAAAGCATAGAGAGTGAGGGAGAGATTGGCCAAATTTGCCTCAAGGTACAGAATCAGCAGGTCGTCTGACCCAGGAACACCCATTCTATTTGGATTCTGCAGGCTGTTAAGAAGCCTCCTGCTTTCTGTGTATGCATATATTTTTCACGTACCCAGTTAGCCAAGTGTGTTCCCAGAGTAACCACAAGTATAGGAATCTTAGTGCCCTAGGCATGTATAATTCTATGGAACTAGGTCCAGCTGTTTTCTGCATAGCACAACTGGGCTTGCCAAGATAGAGCTGGAGAAGCAATTTTCTCATATATGCAAGTGGACACAAATTAGAGTCCATCACACAAGTTGATTGTTTTCTCAGGACTATTTGACACCAGGAATTTGGCTATGGTTGAGTTAAGATGAGGCACGGACAGAAAGCTCAATTATTTCCCAACTCCTCCTTCCTCTTCATAATAACTATGATTTGAAACCTATCAATTTTTATTTTGAGATTCAACAGACCAAAAAATGGAATTGCTGGACAGAATTTTAAATTGGGATTGGAAACAGGGTTGAAACTGGATTTTCAAACTAATGTGTTTTACTCAAATTCAAATTGTTTTCTATATACTAATTACTCCCCAGTTACTTTCCTTAAGAAAAATTATTTACAAATCTTTTAACGTGTCATATCTCTTTTATGGGCCCAGGAAGTCCACCTTTTTTGCTATTGAAAATGAAGGTAAGGAAAATGAATATGGAAACAGTAGTGTAAGTGTGTGTATATTTTTGTTGTTCAGTCACTCAGTCGTGTCTATTTGTGATCCCATGAACAGCAGCATGACAGGCTTCCCTGTCCTTTACCATCTCCAAGAGCTTGCTGAAACTCATGTCCTTTCAGTTGGTGATGCCATCCAACCATCTCATGCTCTGTCATCCCCTTCTCCTACTGCCTACAATCTTGCCCAGCACTGGGGTCTTTCCCAATGAGTCAGTTCTTTGCATTGGGTGGCCAAAGTTTTGGAGTTTCAGCTTCAGCATAAGTCCTTCCAATGAATATTCAGGATTGATTTCCTTTAGGATTGACAGGTTGGATCTCTTTGCAGTCCAAGAGATTCTCAAGAGTCTTCTCCAACACCACAGTTCAAAAGCATTAATTCTCTGGCGTTCAGCTTTCTTTATGGTCCAACACTCACATTCAAACATGACTTCTGGAAAAACCATAGCTTTGACTAGACAGAACTTTGTCAGTAAAGTAATGTCTCTGCTTTTTAATATACTGTCTAGGTTTGTCATAGCTTTTCTTCCAAGGATCAAGGATCTTTTAATTTTTTGGCAGCAGTCACCATCTGCAGTGATTTTGGAGCCCAAGAAAATAAAGTCTCTCACTGTTTTTCCATCTATTTGCCATGAAATGATGGGACTGGATGCCATGATATTCCTTTTTGAATGTTGAGTTTTAAGCCAGTTTTTGCGCTCTCTTCTTTCACTTTCATCAAGAGGCTCTTCAGTTCCTCTTCACTTTCTGCCATAAGGATGGTGTCATCTGTATATCTGAAGTTATTGATATTATTCCTGGCAATCTTGATTCCAGCTAGTGCTTCATCCAGCCCAACATTTTCCATGTTTTACTCTGCATATAAGTTAAATGAGCGAGGTGACAATATACAGCCTTGATATACTCCGTTCCCAATTTGGAACCAGTCCATTGTCCCATGTCCAATTCTAACTGTTGCTTCTTGATCTGCATAGAGATTTCTCAGGAGGCAGGTAAGGTGGTCTGGTATTCCCATCTCTTTAAGAATTTTACACTGTTTGTTGTGATTCACAAGTCAAAGTCTTTGGCACAGTCAGATAAAGCAGAAGTAGTTTAGCAGCAGCAGCAGTGTAGTCAATAAAGCCAAAGTAGATGTTTTTCTGGGACTCCCTTGGTTTTCCTATGATCCAGCAGATGATGGCAATTTGATCTCTGGTTCCTCTGCCTTTTCTAAATCCAGCTTGAACACCTGGAAGTTCTCGGTTCACATACTGTTGAAGCCTGGCTTGGAGAATTTTGAGCTTTACTTGCCTAGCATGTAAGATGAGTGCAATTATGCAGTAGTTTGAACATACTTTGGCATTGCCTTTCTTTGGGATTGGAATGAAAACTGACCTTTTCCAGTCCTGTGGCCACTGCTGAGTTTTCCAAATTTGCTGGCATGTTGAGTGCAGCACTTTTACTGTGTAGGATTGTGGAAAACAGCACAGTTCTTCAGAAGGGATTCTTTAATTTCAAGTCACTTTGACCTTGAGATTCTTCCACAGTAGTTCAACCCATTACCCAGAGAATATATTCTCTTTCAGTGGAGAAATAAATAACAATTAAAAATAAAAAAATAAATTGAGTAACATTAGCCATTTGCTCTTCTAATTTCTCCAAGGCTATATTTTTCTCCAAGTCAGATAACCAGGTCCCAGTAGAAATGCCTACTCAGAACTGTAATATCGTTCAGGCAGTTTTAAACAAAGATTCATATAACAAAATGCCATGTGTACTTATATCTTTGAAAACTTTGCAGTTGCTATTGATGTTAGCTTTTGTTGTTCAGTTCAGTTCAGTTGTCCAGTCATGTCAGAATCTTTGTGGCCCCATGGACTGCAGCACGCCAGGCTTCCCTGTCCATCAAAAACACCCAGAGTTTGCTCAAACTCATGTGCTTCGAGTCAGTGATGGCATCAACCATCTTATCCTCTCTCATCCCCTTCTCCTCCTGCCTTCAATCTTTCCCAGCATCAGGGTCTCTTCAAATGATTCAGTTCTTCGCATCAGGTGGCCAAAGTATTGGAGCTTCAGTATCAGTCCTTCCAATGAATATTCAGGACTGATATCTTTTAGGATTGCCTTGTTTGATCTCCCTGCAGTCCAAGGGACTCTCAAGAGTCTTCTCCAGCACCACAGTTCAAAAGCATCAATTCTTCAATGTTCAGCTTTCTTTATGGTCCAACTCTCACATCCATACATGACAATTGGAAAAACCAGAGCTTTGACTAGATGGACTTTTGTCAGCTTTTGTTGTATTGCTCATTATCTCTTGCTTAAAGACTTATACATTCTGCTTGAAAGTTTAGAGATAACCTTAAAAAATGCCTGCTAACACATGCAGATACAACTGTCACTAAGTAGTAAGACCTAGTATTTGAATTTTACTTTTCCTTGGCCTTCTCTGATAAGTCTTATGGCTAAGTTTTAGACTGAAATGTAGTTTCCTTCCTATGTCTCCTAATATAATTTTTACCTGTTTCCCTTCATTATTCTGTCATTTTGCCCTTGTTTTACAGTGTCTGTGCCTTTTATTGTAGGTCATCTCAAAGACTTTTTTTTTTTTAAATATACAGTGCATAAGTATGAAATGATGAAATAAACCTACTACTTCTTCATTTGCTTTAAAAGATACTTTGGTTGGACTAGATAACCTCTGAGGTCCTTTCCAGCTCTAAATTTATGTTACTGTCAACAAAGACATACACAAAATCTATTAACTTATATGCCAGGAGATGAATGCAAAGTACTATATTCTTGACATAGGTATATTTCTTCTTGAAAACAGAGCACTAGATTCAGCAACCTGCTAAGGGCCCTCACCTTTATGGTGATAAAACAGGTGAACTGATTGCTCAAAAAAACCAAAAAGAACTCAGTTAAAATATCTTTGCACTTCTAAGCATCAACAAAAAAAATTAGAAACAGAAAAAAAGAAGAGCGTAATTATTTCTTTTGAGGCATTTTATAAATTTGAATAACTAAGCTTAGCTTGATGAGTGTAGCTAATTTAATGAAATTAGTCACATTTGAATATTGTCACAATCTTGCTGCAACATTAGCATTAAGTGTGATTAAAATTTATTTTGTGTGCCTTTATGGGTCCCTAAAGCATCAGCTGTCAACACTTTTATAATAAACTAGCCTTTCAAAGATTTCAGGAAACTTTTACATTCAGGGCAGGTGGTTGGGCCCTTGCCTCAGAGCTGAACATATCATTTTCAAGGTATATTTTCTGTTTGTATGAATTTAGAATATAAGATATTATAAATATCATTGTTTCTTTTTCTAGCAAGAGAAAAACCATTGAAAATATAGGAAATTCTAGGTACTGTGTACTGAAAATTTCCAAAAAGCTGATAAAAATATTTCCTTAAGGCCACCTGAACTATAACAGAAAAATAAATGAGAAAACCCAAGGTAGAATTTAAGAGGTGTGTTTGTGAAATATAAATATTATAATAAATAAAAATTTCCCTGAATAAAAATAGAATATGACATCAATGAGAGAGGTCTGAATGTGAAGAGTATTGATCAACTGAATTTCAAGGGAAAATTTGTTTTCATTTAAGCAGCATCCGGTTTATTTACAAAGCTCTGTGCAGTGGTGCAATAGTGTGTAAAAGTTGCTTCAGTCGTGTTCACCTCTTTGCAACCCCGTAGACTGTAGCCCGCCAGCCTGCTCTGTCTATAGGATTCTCCAGGCAAGAATACTGCAGTGGGTTGCCATGCTCTTCTCCAGGAGATCTTCCCAACCCAGGGATCAACACGTGTCTTATGTCTCCTGCATTGACAGATGGGTTCTTTACCACTATTGCCACCTGGGAAACCCTGGTGTAAAAGTGTATCCCCCAAATTCATCCTGACTGGAACCTCAGGAGGTAGCCCTGTTTGGAAATATGTCTTTGCAGATACAAGTAAAGTAAAAATTGAATGGGGTCACCCTAGCATGGACCCTAAATCCAATATGACAGAAAAGGACAGCCAGACACATAGAGAAGAAGGTGATCTAAAAAATGTAGGCAGAAATTGGAATAATGCAGCTACAAGCCAAAGAATTACATGGACTGTTGGGAGTTGCCAGAAGCTGGGAAGAGGTAGGAGAGAATTCTTCTCTGGGGCTTCAAAGGGAGTATAGTCTTTCAACACGTTGATTTCAGAAGGCTAGCCCCCAGATCAACTATGGTAGTTTGCTACTGTGGTACTAGGAAACTACTACACTCTGATAGTCAAAGTTTATTTCTCTCTGATCTTATTATGTTGGTGCTATTATGATTATAATTATAGTTATAATTATATTATAAATATTATAACTATAATATATAGTTATGTATTACTGTATACACTATATTATATAACAATTAATATATATACACTATATTATATAATATATAACTATATACATAATATATGTTATATTATATATTACTATATATATACTACATTATATAGTATATATTATATACTATATTACTATATATTATAATATAATGTATTATATATAGCATATAATATATTATATACTATAATATATTACTATATACTCTATTATATGATAATTACTATATATACACTATATTATATAATATATAATATAACTATATACATAATATATATTTATATTATATATTCCTATATATATACTATATACTATAGTATATATACTATAGTATATAGTTATTATATATTATATAATATAATTATAGTTATAATTATAAGTATAATTATAATTATAGTTATAATTCAGGTGGCCTTAAGGAAATATTTTAATCAGCTTTTTGGAAAATTTCAGTACACAGTACCTAGAATTTCCTATATTTTCAATGGCTTTTCTCTTACTAGCAAAAGAAACAATGATATTGATAATGTCTTATGTTCTAAGTCGTGTCTGACTCTGTGACCCTATGGACTGTAGCCCACCAGGCTCCTCTGTCTGTGGGATTTTTCAGGCAAGAATACTTGAATGGGTTGCCATTTCATCCTCCAGGGGATCTTCCCGACCCAGGGATTGAACCTGTGTCTCCTGCATTGGCAGGAGGGTTCTTTACCACTAAGCCACAAAATACACTCTGATTTTATTCTGTTATGTAGGAAATTTGTAGTTTGTTTATGCATGGTATGTTTGTAATCTTAAAATTATATTGTATAACTAATTTTACAGTATTTTTAAAATAGCTTATAATTTTATATCTGGTTTACTTGATGCTGATGTCAATTACATTTCTAAAATTATCTAACAAAGCTATACAAAA